>NW_007726437.1:533731-535404 GCF_000696425.1 Galeopterus variegatus
ATATGAAGGGGACCACCCACCCAGGGGGTTGGGTGAGGGACAACCTGGGAGATGTGTTTTTTGACTATAGAAGATGAGTATTTTCTGGTGTGTGGCTTGGCTTTTGTTTTCATTTTGTTTTGAAAGCAATAAAGCCCAAAGCTCAATTTGTTTTTGATTAGTTGCAATTGCTGAAAAGAGACCCTTTGTCTCTGGAAAAGCCAGAGAGGAGGTGTTTATACAACAGTAATGTAATCTCCAATATTTGATTTGGGCTCCATAATTAAGGCCATCAGTGATAAGCACAGACAATCCTCTAAAGAGGGTCTGAGACAATAATGTGTAGAAGTCTAAAAATGGTGCTAGATTCAAAAGACTGGATTTCAAATGCATCTGGAATTATGGCTACATTGGCTATTGTAACGTAGGTGAACCTTTTAAATCAGAGTGCCTGGGTTTCTGAATAGGGCTAAGTTACACCTCTCTTCTCATGAGGTCCTGGCAGTAGCTGCCTCTGTGTGTGTGTGTGTGTGTGCGTGCGTGCGTGTGTGTGTGTGTGTGTGTGTGTGTATGTTTGAGCTTAGCTATAAGAAGCAGAGTTGGAGTGTCAGTAATTATCCTGTGTGCTTTCAGTGTTCCAAAAACATTATTTTTTTTTCTCTGAACAACTCAGACATTCTAAATCTCATGTGGAAGTATTCAAAACTACAGTAACTGGAAAGACTTTAGTCAGGCCATTAGCAGCTTGCTGGCACAAAATAAGGAAATGTGAGATGATCCCACTGGTACTGATGAACATTTGTGTGGACTGCGAAGCTTTTCCTAGTCACAAGACAAGGCTGCCTTCCCTACGGCGTTGTTGTCCCCTGCCACATCTGTCTTGCTGCAAGTGGCCACTCCCAAGAGCCCCGGGTACTGAAAGAATATTGAAACATCCTTTCTTTTTCCCCTCACCAAAGTTCTTGGTCTCTCCTTACCCCCCAACATGCACACTTCAAAGTATATATTAAAATTAGGAACACCAGATTTTTTTAAAAAATTGGATAAATAAAAATTTAAAAACCTCTACTTAAGTATAAATCACAAAATTTATCATTATGCTGCCAAGTTCATCACATAATCATGTAATCCTGGCAACCAATAGACAAAGTTTGAACACATAAATCACAGTCTTTGACATGATGACATCACAAATGTCATTGTATTAAATGGAACAGATACATGGAGAATCTTCAGTTTTTACTGATAGTACTAAAAACATTGCATGCTAATACAACTGAACAACTTGACTTTTATTAAACCACTTTTTGTATTTTCCATGATCATTGTCAAGACATGAAAGTGCAGAAAATATGCATAGGGAGCATTTCTGTTGTGCAACAAATTTATACTCTGTCATGCCTTGGGGTCAGAAGATTTTCTCATATTGTATAAATTGCCAATATTTGAGTCAATCTATATTTTGAAAAAATCTCCATAGATATTAATAGTCCTAGAGCTGTATTAAATTCTTCTAATGTCAAATTGGAATAAATGTATTCATCTCCTTATTATCATAAAACCAACACATTTATAAAAATATTAGAATATACAGTGAAGCATAAAAAAGAAAATAAAAGGAATCTATAATTCTTCCTTCCCAGAATTAAGTACTATTAAAACTTTGGTGCACATTCTTCCAAGTCCTTTGCTGT
>NW_007726437.1:536622-537232 GCF_000696425.1 Galeopterus variegatus
TTCAATTTTCTCTATTTCTGGGCCTGTATCACATGATGCTGATTATTGTAGCTCTAGTATGAGGCCAGGATGGGCAGAAAAAGTATTCATTAATCCTAACCCTTATTTAGGAAATATGAGAGTATATAAAGATGGACTTATAGATAACAATTTAGCTCTGAAAGATATCCTCCAACTCAACTGTACTATAAGTGGTTTGTTATGTTTGGTAGGGGTCCATGTTTCAGAGTTGTGCGTTGATGTTTTGCAGTTACCATAGAGACAGACTGAGGAGAACTGAGATGAGATTTAAATTTGCGAAGTGCTTAATAGCATTAACAGATAACTTTTAGCCTCGTCTGTTTTATTGCTACAGAGAACAACATAGGGTTTAAACTTATGTTCTTTCACATTGAAGGTTTAGAGATTTTCACTTTTTTTTCTAGGTTCCTTCTACTTTCTGGCTAAACAAGGAAGCTTGAAGGGATGTTGAAGACGATGATGACAAAACTGCAGAAAGAAAATAGCTACAGTTGCAAGGGTATCACAAAATCTGGAATTCTGGTACCATTCTCAAGTCGCTTGAGGGAGTATTAAAAGTTTTCCTTTTCACTCTTAACTATGGTATTAA
>NW_007726437.1:538982-540315 GCF_000696425.1 Galeopterus variegatus
GCAAATGCCTGCCTGGCAGCTGTTGGTGGTGGTGGTGAGGTTTTGCTGTTTTATTTGGAGTAGACAGGGAAGGCCTCACTAATAGGACAGCACCGTGTAAAGATCTGGAGAAAATGAGGCAGTGGGCTCAATGGGTATCTTGGGGGAACAGCATTCCAGGCAGAAAGAGCAAGAAGCACAAAGGCAATGTCCAGTGAATTCCTCCACATCACAAGGGGGCAGTGTGGAGAGCTGTTCAGGCAGGGCCAGGAGGCGAGGCAAGACTGATAGGGTGGGTCCCAGAGGGGGCTACACAATGTGGGGTCTTTTCGGTCGTGTGGGGATGTTTTTACTCTGAGTAAGATGGAAAGACTTTGAGAGATTTGGGGTGGAGATATGAATTTTGATGATACGTGGCTTAGGTTTTAGTAGGATCACTCAGCTCCTGTATTGATAATAGATTTCAGGCACTCCAAGGGGGGACACAGGGGTCTCCTTAGGAAGCTACCACAATTAAGGAGGAAGATAAGGGGCTGGGTCATGGAGGTGGGGAAAAGTGGTTAGCTTCTGGATACATTTTGAAGATACAGCCAAGGGTATTTGCTGATGGATTGGAGGAGGGGTCTGGGAGAAAGAGAGAAAGGATGATAGCAACATGGTTTTTGGCCTTGGCACTAGAAGAATGGAGCTGAGCTAACAAATAGCAAGAGCCATCTTATCTCCCTGATTGCTCTAGCCATGGGCCTGGGTCTCTCCTTTTACTTCAGCCCCACCACTCTACTCATTCCATCTTTTATAAATTAATACAATTCAGTTTTCTTAGAGAATTTTTAGGTTCATAGCAAAATTGAGTGGCAAGCACAGAGAGTTCCCATCTAACCCGTCCCCAGCCTGCACAACATTCCCTGCTATTCACGCCCCCACCAGAACAGTGCATTTGTTATGACTGATGAACCTACACTGACACATCATTATCACCCAAAGCCCATAGTTCACATTAGGTTCACGCTTCATGGTACACATTTTATGGGTTTAGACAAATGTATCATGAGGTATATCCACCGTTATAGTATCATGCAGAGGAGTTTCACTGCCCTAAAAATATGTTCTCCATCTATTCATCCCTCACTCACCCCACCCCCTGGAAACCATTGATATTTTTCCTTTTTCTGTAGTTTTGTCTTTCCCAGAATGCCATACAGTTGGAATCATATAGTATGAAGCCTTTTCAGATTGGCTTCTTCCACTTAGTAATATGCACTTGTTTCCTCCATGCTTTTCATGGCTTAATAGCTCTCTTTTTAGCACTGAATAATGTTCCATTGTCTGGATATTCCACAGTTTAACCATTCAC
>NW_007726437.1:540822-620196 GCF_000696425.1 Galeopterus variegatus
CATTGATATTTTTCCTTTTTCTGTAGTTTTGTCTTTCCCAGAATGCCATACAGTTGGAATCATATAGTATGAAGCCTTTTCAGATTGGCTTCTTCCACTTAGTAATATGCACTTGTTTCCTCCATGCTTTTCATGGCTTAATAGCTCTCTTTTTAGCACTGAATAATGTTCCATTGTCTGGATATTCCACAGTTTAACCATTCACCTACCAAAGGACATCTTGGTTGCTTCCACATTTTGACAGTTACAAATAAAACTATTATAAACTTATAAGCGCAGATTTTTGTGTAGGCATGTTTTCAATTCACGTGGGTAAATGCTAAGAAATGCGATGGCTGGATCGTATTGTAGGATTATGTTTAGTTTTATAAGAAACCACCAAAGTGTCTTCTAAAGTGGCTGTACCATTTTGCATTCCCACCAGCAGTGAACGAGCATTCCTGTTGCTCCACATCCTGGCCAGCATTTGCTGTTGTGTGCGTTTTGGATTTTGTTCACCCTAGTAGGTATTTAGTGGTATCTCATTGTTAACTGATTCCATTTTCAATGGTTGCCAAGACTTCCTTTTTACAATTAATTGGCCTTTTCCTTCTCATCCTCTTGGATCACTAAGTCTTTTGGAATTTCCCCTGGGTTTTCAGATACACTCTCTCGGGTCTCAGATAAGACAAAACACCAAATGAGGTCCTGCAGTGGGCAACACTAGTGGACAAAGTCATCTAAGACCCAGTGCCTGTCTTTACACAGTTTCTCTCCCTGCTCTGACACTTGTCTCTGTTAATGGCTCCCTTCCATACTGCTAGTTTCTAAATAAGAACATTCCCCTTGGCATGCCTTGCCATTCCCACTCTATTAGAGTGCTTGAACATTTCGACTATCATATTTAGGCTAAGTTTCCAATTTACATCTCCAGTCCTAACATTTCACCCAAATTCTAGCCTATACTTCTAGGTACCTAGAGAGTCCTCTCATCTTGAGCATCTTGCTATTCTTTCTCTTGATGTCTTTCACATTCTCTCTCTCTCTCTCTCTCTCTTTCTCTCTCAGGTATGACAGCATCAGTCTTACCTGATTACTCTTTTTTCTTCACATCCCACCTTGAATCCATCAGCAAATCCTGTTGGCTCTTCCATCAAAGTATATCCACCAACTGGACAGTTTTCAATTCCTCTGCTGCTAACACATAAGCCAGGCTAATATTTCTTACCTGGAATCCTGTGATAGCCTCCTGACTGGTCTCTTTCGTCCATTTTTGCTTTTTTATGACACATCTCTCACACAGCAGCCACAATGATCTTTTTCATCAGATCCTAACACTGTCTTGTTTAATGTTCTCTAATGGTGCCTTTTTGCTATGAGAATAAAATCCAAACTTCTCACCATGGCCTAATGCTACTGTATCATCTGACCTCCCTTCCCTAAACCAATCTCTAACCCTGTCTCCCTCATGTCCAACTTTCAAACCTGCAAACCTACTTCCCTCCTCAGGGACTTCCCACTTGCTGTTATCTCTGCCTGGGATGCATTCCCCAGCCCAGGCCCTTAGCAAGCTCATTCTTATCATTCAGGTCTCCAGCTTTCCTGGACCTCTCAAGGGAATGAGGTTATCACCTACCCTATCAGTTCCATTCACTCTCTATTCCATTTTCTATTTTTATTTTCTTCATACATTTTATATATTATTATCAGAAATTGTCTTATTTGCTTCCTGGTTGCAGTCTGCCTCTCTGTACAATGTAAGCTCCCTGAAAGCAGAAATCTTGCTTTATTCTCCACAGGAGCCTGGAACTTCGAACAGTGCCACGTGCAGAGTGGGAGCTCAAAAAATATCTGTTGAATGAATAAATGTATATTGAAAGTTAACACATCCCCTAAATAACTTATAGTCCTATTCCTTTCGTCTGATTCCAAATGATTTTCTTTCTCAAGTTTCATTTTCGCAACCCCCCCCCCCCCAATAAAAATTCTGGAATCACCTTTTTTTTTTCCATCATTTTGTTCCCTATGTCCAATACAACCATCAAACCAAGTCCTGTTGATCTTTCTTTTCTGTGCTTCTGAAATTTCTTCTTCCCTTCTCTAGTCATGGGCTTCATCATTGATATATTTTTCCATTTTTGGCCTTTCTATACTCGTGTTTTCCTAAAATTCTGGTGAGTAATGCCAGACTGATGTTTCCAAACACTTGTTTTCAAATTTTATGCCCAAATAGGGTACACTCCTTTTAGGAATTGGAGGCATGGGCAAAAATATCACTCTCTACAAGTGATGCTAAGAAGCAGCATCAAGAATTGCATGTGATTACCAATTAGGTGAGGTACTATGTATATATTTTGCTGTTGAAACCATTATACTTGAATTTCATCCAGAAACTACCAATTTAAATTTCAACTAGTAGAAGACGTGTCCTTGGTAATTTGGTGGTATTTAATTCTGAAATAATAATTGCACAGGACCATATTGATCCTTAAAGGAGAAATTTAGAGGGTGAAATCTGGTTTCTCTGTCTAGCATCGTATTGGGGGCTCATTACTTTGACTCTAATGGCCAGTGCTCTTGACAATGCAGTTTCCTTTTTTTTGGTTATTTGTGCACCAAGTGACTTGCAATTTGGTCTCCTATTGACCCTTCCCCCACCTTGAGAATATCCTGCACATACATATGTGGTACCAAGTTTGACACAGGCATATTTCCTAAGAAAAATGAAAAAATTGACATTATCATTTATAAATCAGGATTCTGTGAAGTTGGTTTGTGTGAAATGATCTCTCAAATTAGCTTGCACTTGGATAAAGTGATGTTTGAGGTTTTGGATGTTGAATCTGTGTTTGGTACAGATGCTCCCTGGGATGGCTGTGCTGGACTGTAACCTTGGCCATCTCCAATGACATGCACACCCTGGAGCTCACATTCTGGTGTGGTCGCCTCCCTCACTAGACTCTATGCTTGGCTGTGTGTCTAACCTTGGGTAACAGAACGTCGCAAACATGATTCAAGTGCAGGCCCGCTTGGCACTTACATTTTGGAACTTGTCCTTTTGGAACACTCCTTTCTAAAATCCAGAATCTGTTGTGCAGGAAGTCTGAGCAGCTATGTGGAGAGGTCCACATGGAGAAGAACTGAGGACTCTGCACAGAACCACAGCTGAACTCCCAGCCTGCAGCTGGGACCAATGATCAGTCTCACAAGCAAGGCCACTTGGAAATTTCCCACCATCCCAGTGACCCAGCTCCAACACATTTCTCCAATCTCAAAATACCTTTGGTGTTTATACCATAATTTCAATTACATATATTCTCTGACATATGAAGAATAATAGGCATAATAGCAAACCTTTTTGCAGCATTTGCTATGCACCACGCACACAGATAACTGGTTGACCATATGTTCACTACTCTGTAGTGGTATAAATGTATAAAAAAAAATTATTTTTTTTCCCTCAATCACTGACTTAAACCGTACTTTGTCAAATTTCCCTTTCCATCTTTTGACAAATTCTTGGCTAGAATAATTGATTCAACAAATGCTCATTGAGTTCCCACTGTGTGTTAAACACTGGTGACACAGTAGTGAACAAAACAAGTGAAAATCCCTGCTCTTATCAAGCCTACATTCTAGTAGAAAATATAGATAATGAACAAAATAAATCAGTGGATCAGTTAGCTTAGATTGGGTTATGTTGTGGTAACAGCCTACAAAAGCAGTGACAGAGTTTACATTACACGGCCTTCGCAGGTTGGCTGCTGCTCTCTTTGTGTCAAGGAGAAACTCCTTCCTGGGACATGCTGGTCTCATGGCAGAGGGAAAACATAGACGGTGGAGCCATGCAATGACTTTTATAGCTTCTGCTCAGGAGTAGCGTGCAACACTTCCTCTCACATGGCATTGGCCAAAGCAAGTCATATGAACAATCCTTATGGAGCATGGAAGCAAATAATTGAAAACATAAAAATACTCTACCACAATTAGCAAAATATGTTGGATGTAGACAGAGCTAAGAAAAAAAAATAAAAATGAAAACAGAGAGGGAGTGCTAGGGACATGGAGGGGAAGTTAAATTTTAAATAGCATGGTCAGGAGTGTGTTACTTAGAAAGCAACATTTACGCTAAGATCTGAAGGAGGTAAGGGGGTGATCCTTGGAATATCTGGATAAAGAGAGTTTCAAGAAGAGGAAAACCAAGTGCAAAGACCCTGAGGCAGGGGCATGCATGGTGATTTGAAGAACAGTGAAGAGGCCAGTTGTGGCTGGAACATAGGAGTGTCTTTGTGGGATAGTTATGGGAAACAAGATTAGACAGGAAATGGAAAGGTGGGTGGATACAGATCATGTATAAGAGCCATGGGAGGACTTTGAACAGGAGAGTGGCACAAGCTGACTTGCATTTTAACAGGACCATTCCATTTGCTGTGTGACAAACTGACCGTAGTGGGGCAAGGCTGGAAGGGAGAATATAGTGCACAGGCTTTTTGCAATAATCTATGTAAAAGATAATGATGGCTCGTACCAGAATAGAAGCAGTGTAGTGGTGAGAAGTGATTGAATTGTGGGCTTGTTTTGAAGGTAGAAGTGATGATCTCTTTTGATGGTTTGATTGAGGAATGAAGAAAGAGAGGGATTAAGGATGACTTTAAGGTTCCTTAACTTTCAGCTGACTTAATGGTTATTAAAATTAATTTAGTTTAAAGCTTCAGTTTCAAACTCAATGTCATTACCACCCGCCTCCATTCCCTACCCTCCTCGAACTGGTACAAGCTTGAACTGGGACTTTGACTACAAGGATTGGTGGTGAGGAAAGTGCTTAAAAAGGATCCAAGAAATTTTCTCCCACACCCCACCTTTGATCTTCTAGTGTGCTGGGATGAGGAGGGAGGAGAGGAAAAGTGACGCACCCTTCTCACTGTAACTGGAAAGTCCTGCAGTCCTCTCTTGGCTGGTTGTCACTCATTTCTTGGCTAACACTGAGCTGGCTTCGATGTTCTCAGTTCAGTGGGTTCCCAGGTGCCACTTTCTAAAGGGAGTAACTGGGTGAGTTCTTTAGAATGTGCTGAGGGGTCTCCCTTCTGCACGGTTCCCTGATGTGTGAAATGCTAGACTCCTGGGGGGCTACCAACCTAGCTGGGCCACATGGAGATAACTCAAGCATGGCCACGTCCCGGGGCACCCCCCAAAAAATAGCAATGCAGCCTGCTCCACCACTATGTCACCCCTTCTCTAATTCTCCTCCTTCTTGCTTGGCAGGGCATTGTGACGTATCCCCATATCTGCTGTCTGAGGAGCTCTATTCCTTGGAAGCCCTCACTGGCTGAAAAAGTGTTTGTCTTGGTGCCTTTGTCATGTGGTTCAGGAAGGAAAGGCCCTCCACCTGCTCCCAAACCAGATGAGGAGGGCGGGTCTTTCAGCCTGAATGCTGCACTTGCACAGAGATGACAACCTCAGAGAACTCTCTGCCCTTCCTCTTTCTCCTCTCATTTTCTCACACAAAGAAAGGGGAGCAGGAATTGGTAGGGCAATGGCTGGTGAACCCGAGAAGCAGAGCTGAGCTAGAAGAACCAACTAGAATATTTTAGGTCCAGGTAGCAAGGGACTGGTTGCAGAAGGAAGGGTAGAAATCTTCTTGGCCTCTGAAGGTTTGGCCGCTGAAGACCATGGACTCTCTTTGTATCAGTCTAGCCTTGCCGTAGGCTCAGGGACAAGTAGGTCCTACTCAGAGGTTTGTGTTTGAGTCATTACTGTGCCACTTCCTAGTGTGTGACCTTGGGCCTTAACCTCTGGGTTTTTCTTTCTCATCTGTGTAGTGTGAATGCAATACGAACTCTACCAAGTACTCTCTGCCTCTCCTCCTGCCTGCTGTTTGACCATCTTGTATTCTACCCCTTTGGGGCTGTCTGGTTGTGGTTCCTAACTACCCCTAATCTTGCCTGTCCTGGTTATGATACTTTTTCTTCTTAAAATATTTAACGAGGGTGTTTACATTTGGCCTCCTCCTGCCTCCCTTCCTGCCAACCCTCATCCACTTTCACAACCTCCTCCTGAGACACCCAGGCAGCAGCTATGCCCATGTTGACCTCAACTCTTCAGGGCAAGAGGCCATCTCCAGGTCCCATGGACCTCCACTCCAAAATGATAAAACGCCTCTGCAGCCACTTGAACCTTTGATTCCCTCAAGGTTTGGCTCAATATTAGGAAAGAGAAAGCACCCTTTTCACCTAAACCAATCTTTCCTATCTCATTGCCAGAGGTTTCTACTTAATCTTGCAACCAGCTCTGACTCAAATTTCACCAGTGAAGATTCATTTGGGTTACCCAATGTATTAGTCCATTTTCTGTTGCTTATAACAGAATACCTGAAAATGGGTAATTTATAAAAAAGTGAAATTTATTTCTTACAGTTTTGAAGGCTAGGAAGTCCAAAGTTCAAGGAACACATCTGGTGAGGGTCTTTTTTCTTGGTGGTGACTCTCCATAGCAACATGGGATGTCACATGGCAAGAAGGGGCTGAGCAAGACAGCCAGACTTCTCACTCACTCTCCTTATAAAGCCATCAGAGTTCCATGAATGACTCAATCCACTCATGACAGTATAGTCCTCACAATTTAATCACCTCTTAAAGGCCCATAATAGGGGCTATCAATTACCGTAATAGGATTTCCCATCCTCTTAACACTGTAACAATGGAGATTACGTTTCCAATACATGAATTTCTGGGGGACACATTTAACCCTTAGCACTCAATGTCATTTTCTGCAACTAGTCAATTGAGTCTTTTTATATTACTTCATTACATATTCACCTCTTATCCAGGGGTTACACTAGATATTACACTTACTGAGGACAACTGAGGAAAACTCTTATAACGCCAGAGTTTAAAAGAAAACTCAATTCATGAAATTTCTCTTACTCAGTGGATGTAAACTATAATAGGTTGCAGATAGGTATTATATTGAAACAACTCAACACACCACTATTGGGTCCTAATTTTGTTTCATAAACTGTTACTAAAACTGCAAATGTGAATAAGATCTGGTTGCTGCCTCGGAAAAGCTCAAAACTTCTGGCAGTGATTGTTTACATTGTAAGTGAGGTCATGAACCTATTTTTAAAGAAATCTGCTGAAAACTGTTGTCCTGTTTGCTCCATTCTCTAAAAAGTTGGATTGTTTGGGAGCTTCAGTATTTGAAATATAGCTAATTTTTTTTTTTTTTTTGGTCTAGTGCACAGTCCATTTGTTTGTATACCATCTTCCTTTAGAGAGGTAGTATTTTTTGACTGGCCAAAATACTGAGTGATTTGTTGGTAAGCGAGTAAGCTGATAATCAATAATAGCGACCATTTACTGAGTACTTTGAGTCAGAAAATTCATGGACAATATTTAGAAAGCTCATAACAATCCATTTTGCAAGTGAAAAGAGCATGATAGAAACCAAGTAACCTGTCCAAGGATATGTTGCTGGTGAATGGTAGGACCCTTGTCAGGGATCCACTCTGTCCTCAGAGATGTCCACTATGCTAACTTCCAGTTCCAACCTCTCACAAAAAAATGCTGCATATTCCAGTTAGGATTTTGGATAAGATAGTACTGATTTCCTTGGAACTGTAAAAATGGGTAGATAAAAAGTGTGACCACATGCAAATAAGTCTATATAGAAAATGTAATAAATAAAAATACTATTTTGTTGTTTTGTTCTTCCAGAGTAGTATAATTTTGACATGGCATATTTCCCATATTAAATTTTAACAAGATTATATATGTATTTATAGACAAAATGTTTTAATTCCACAGGACAGCTGGAAATTGCTCACATTTGCTTTTCACTCAAAATATTTGTTTAGAATTAGTCGATTCATTTAATATGTAACATCAGTTAGTGTGAACAAGAAAAAAAAGGCAATTGAAAAGGGAAGAAAATATTATTGCATAATGTAACTATTGTGTTGATAGAATGAATTAGTGTTCTTCAGTAGAGATGTTTAGTATTAACTCTGACTTAGAACAGAGTGAAAAAAAAATTTGTGCAGTCAGTCTTACACTTAGATCAAAATAGTTTCATGGCAGAAAATCTTTCTCATACTTTGAAATTGTTGTAAGTTATATAACCTGATATGATTAATACTATATTTTATGGCAGTGAGCCATGTATGTACTTTTTCTTCCATTAGATTGATACATGTTTTTAACAGACTCCAGGCTGGTATAAATTTGCTGTGGAGTTGGAACTGTCTCCTAGGTACATGTGGCAACACTGTGTTTTCCTCATTCCATCTTCCTCATAAGGAAGAGGCAAAAAAAGAGAACAAACATTTGTTGATCTTCTAAGTACGTGCTAGAATGCTTTATGCTTAATATTTAGTATGTACAGCAATGTTAATAAGTTTTTGTGAATGAACGAAGATGAATATTATTTTCAACCCCATTTTATATATAAAAGGGACTCAGTATTTGGCAGAGTAGTATTAAATTGTGTAAATATACCACATTTTCCTCATCCAGTCATCCAACGATGGACATTTAGGTTGGTTCCAACTCAGCTATTGTAAATAGAGGCGTGATAAACATGGAGTTCAGGTATTCTTTTGACACGATGATTTCCATTCTTGTCAGTATATACCCACCAGTGGAACTGCTGAATTGTATAGCGGTTCTATCTGTTGTTGTTTGAGGAAACTCCGTACTGTTTTCCATAATGGCTGCACTAATTTACAGTCCTACCAACAGTGTAGGAGGGTTCCCCTTTCTCTGCATCCTCACCAGCATTTGTTTTTTCTGCATCCTCACCAGCATTTGTTTCTCTGCATCCTCACCAGCATTTGTTTTTCTCTGTCTTTTTGATAATGGCCAGTCTAACTGGGGTGAGCTGATATCTCAATGTGGTTTTCATTTGCATTTCTCTGATGCTAAGTGATGTCCAGCATTTTTTCATGTGTATGTTGGCCATTTGTATTTCTTCCTTTGAGAAGTGCCTGTTTAGCTCCTTTGCTCATTTATCAATCAGGTTATTTGGTTTTTTAATGTTAAGTTGTTTGAATTCTGTGTACATTCTAGATATTAATCCTTTGTCGGGTGCATAGTTTGCAAATATTTTCTCCCACTCTGTAGTTTGTCTTTTTGCTCTGTTCTTTTGCTGTGCAGAAACTTTTTAATTTGATCTCATCCCATTCATTTATTTTTCCTTTTGTTGCCTGTGCTTTTGGGGTCATATTTATTAAGTCTGTCCAGTCTTACTTCCTGAAGTGTTTCCCCTATGTTTTCTTTCAGGAATTATATAGTTTCAGGTCTTACTTTGTCTTTAATCCCATTTGAGTAGATTTTGGTATATGGTGAGAGGTACAGGTCTAGTTTCATTCTTCTGCATATGGATGTCCAGTTTTCCCAGCACCATTTATTGAAGAGGCAGTCTTTCCCCCAGTGTATGCTTTTGGTGTGACTGTCAAAGATCAGCTGGCTGTAGGCATGTGGGTTGATTTCTGATATCTCTACTGTGTTCCATTGGTCTGAGTATTTGTTTTTATGCCAGTACCACACTGTTTTGGTTACTATAACTTTGTAGCATAATTTGAAGTCCTGTAGTGTTATACCTCCAGCTTTATTTATTTATTTTTTTGTTCAGGACTGTTTTGACTATTCAGGGTCTTTTGTTGTTCCATATGAATGTTAGGATAGTTTTTTTCTATTTCTGTGAAGAATGTTATTGGTATTTTGATGGGGATTGCATTGTATCTCTAGATTGCTCCGGGTAATATGGACATTTTCACAATGTTGATTCTTCCAATCCAAGAGCATGAGATGTCTTTCCACATTTTTGTATCTTCATTAATTTATTTCAGTAGTGATTTGTACTTTTCATTGTACAGATCTTCTCCTCCTTGGTTAAATTGGTTCCTAGGTATTTTATTTTTTTGGTGACCATTGTAAATGTGCTTACTTTCTGGATTTCTTTTTCTGCTAGTTCGTTATTGGTGAATAAAAATGCTACTGAGTTTGGGGTGTTGACTTTGTATCTTGCAACATTACTGGAATTGTTAATTGGCTCTAAGAGTTTTTTGGTAGAGTCTTTAGGTTTTTCTATGTATAGGATCATGCCATCTGCCAAAAAGGACAGTTTGACTTTCTCTTTTGCAATGTGGATGCCCTTTATTTCTCTTGCCTGATTGCTTTTATTAGCACTTTTAACACTGTTAGATACAAATGGTGACAGTGGGCATCCTTGTCTTGATCTTGTTCTTACGGGAAAAGCTGAAAGCCTTTCCCCATTCAGGATGATATTGGCACTAGGTCTGTCGTATATGTTTTCTACTGTGTTGAGATACTTTCCATCTATACCTAATTTGCTGAGAGCCTTTATCATAAAGTGATGTTGAATACTGTCAAATGCTTTTTCTCTATCTATTGAGATAATTATAAGGTTGTCCTCGATTTTGTTGATGTGGTGTATTATATTTATTGACTTGAGTATGTTGAACCATCCTTGCATCCCTGGGATGAATCCCACTTGATCACAGTGTATAATATTTTTTTTTTGATGTGTTGCTGCATTCTGATTGCTAGTATTTTGAAAATTTTTGTGTCTATGTTCATCAGAGATATTGGTCTGTAGTTTTCTTTTTTTGTTTCTTATATTTATCTGGTTTTGGTATCAAGGTGATGCTGGGCTCATAGAATGAGTTTGGGAGATTGGCTTGTGTTTCAATTTTGGGGGGATAGTTTGAAGAGAATTGGTATTAACTCCTCTTGAAACTTTAGGTAGAATTCAGAAGTAAAGCAATCTGGTCCTGGCCTTTTCTTTGTCGGGAGATTGCTGATTACTGCTTCAATTTTGTTGCTTGTTATTGGTCTGTTCAGGATTTCTATTTCTTTTTGGTTCAGTCCTGGTACTTTGCATGTGTCCAGAAATTCATCCATTTCCTCTGGGTTTTCAAATTTGTTGGTGTATAGTTGATTGTAGTAGTCTCCAATGATTTTTTGTATTTCTGTGGTATCTACTGTCATGTCTCCTTTTTTCATTTCTGATTTTTGTTATTTGGGTCTTCTCTGTTCTTTTTTCAGTTAACCTAGCTAATTGTTTGTCTATTTTTTTATCTTCTTGAAAAAACAACTTTTTGTTTCATTGACCTTTTGTACCACTTTTTGGGTCTCTATTTCATTTAGTTCTGCTCTGACCTTAATTATTTCTTTCTACCTACTGACTTTGAGATTGGATTGTTCTTGTTTTTCTAGTTCTTTGAGGTGTAGAGTTAGGTTGTTTATTTGAAATCTTTCTATCCTTTTGATGTAAGCATTTATCGCAATAAACTTCCCTCTTAGAACAGCTTTTGCAGCATCCCACAGGTTTTGGTATGAGGTGTCTTTGTTTTCATTAGTTTTGAGAAGTTTTTTGATTTTCTGTTTAATTTCTTCTTTGGCCCATATTTCATTCAGGAGCCTTTTGTTTAATTTCCATGTGTTTGTATAGTTTCCAGAGTTTCACTTGTTATTGATTTCTAGTTTTAATCTGTTGTGGTCTGAAAAGATACTTGAAATGACTTCAGTATTTTAAATTTGTTGAGACCTGATTGGCAACCCAACATGTGGTCTATCCTGGAGAATGTTCCATGTGCTGATGAGAAGAATGTATATTCTGTGGTTGTTGGATGAAATGTTCTGTAGATATCTGCCAAGTCCAATTGGTTTAAAGTGTGTTTAAATCCTGTGTTTCTTTGTTGATTTGCTGTCTAGATGATCTGTCCAATGTTGAGAGAGGAGTGTTCAGGTCCCCAGCTATTACCATATTTGGGTCTATCTTTTTCCTTAGGTCTAACAGTGTCTGCTTTATATATGTGGGTGCTCCAATGTTGGCTGCACATATATTTGATTGTTATCTCTTCTTGCTGGATAGATACCTTTATCATTACGTAGTGGCCTTTGTCTTTTTTTTTTTTACAGTTTTTGGTTTAAAGTCTATTTTATACTATATAAGAATACCTACTCCTGCTTTTTTTTTTTTTTTTTTTTTTTTTTTTCCATTTGCATGGCATATCTTTTTCCATCCCTTCACTCTTAGTCTGTGGGCATCTTTACAGGTGTGGTAAGTCTTGTAGACAGCATATAGTTGGGTCTAGCTTTTAAATCCAATCAGCCACTATCTTTTGAGTGGGGAATTTAATCCATTCATATTTAGGGTTGTTACTGAAAGGTACTGTCTTACTCCTGTCATTTTATTGATTTTCATTTGGATGTTTTAAGTATCTTTTGTTTGTTTCACTTTTATTGTCTGTCTTTGGTGTTTGTCGGTTTTGTGAGGTGGTAAGACACAGTTTCTTTCTTTCTCCTTTGCATTTTTTTCCTATCAGTGGGTTTTGTTCTTTCTTGTGTATTCATGGTAGTGATTATAGCTTTTTGGATTCCAGATGCAAGACTCTCTTGAGCATTTCTTGTAGGGCTGGCCATGTGTTGATGAACTCTTACAGCTTTTGTTTGGGAAATACACTATTTCTCTTTCATTTCTGAAGAACAGTCTTGTTGGGTATAGCATTCTTGGTTGGCAGTTTTTTTCTTTTAGTATTTTGAATATATCATCCCATTCTCTTCTGGCTTGTAAAGTTTGGGAAGCATGCTGTTAGTCTGATAGGGACTCCTTTGTAGGTGACTTGACACTTTTCTCTTGCTGTTTTTAGAATTCTTTGTCATTGAGTTTTCCAGTTTGACTATAATGTGTCTCAGAGGGAACTTGTTTGGATCGAATCTGTTTAGAGATCTTTGAGTCTCCTGAATCTGAAGGTCCTTGTGTCTCCCTATAAGTGGGAAATTTTCTGCCATTATTTTGCTGAATTTATTCTCAATGCCTTTTCCTCCCCCTCAGGAATACCTGTGATGTTGTCTGCTCTTAAAATTTATTAAAATTCTTTTTTGTCTGCCTGGGCTATTTCAAAGAGACTCTTCAAGATCAGAAATTCTTTCTTCTGCTTCTCTAGATTGCTGCTCAAGCTCTGAGTTGTTTTTTATTTCAGTGAATGACTTTTTTAGTTCCATAAGTTCTGTTACACACTTTTAAAAAGTATTAGTCTCTTTGTAAATTTCCTCCTCCATATCCTGGATAGTTTTGCTTAGTTCATTTTGTCATCTACTTGCATTTTGTATCTTCTTGCATGCCATTCAGTTTCCTTAAGATTTTTACTCAGAATTCTTTTTCAGTCATTTCAAGGGTTTACAGCTCTCTTGGGTCTAATACTTAAGAGTTATTGTATTCCTTTGGTATACTCATATTTTCTTATTTTTTTGTATTTCTAGTATATCTATTTTGATGTCTGGTTATCTGGTAGAGCAGTTGCTTCTTCTATTACTCTCCTTCCCTGATCTGCAATAGATGATGGTTCTGGGACAGGACAATAGCTTTGGCAACTGCAGTGCCAGTGGTGGTGGGCCCATTTCAATCTTCTTCTGTGGGAGGAATGCATCTGGGAAACTCTAGTCCACCATCTTCCTAGAAGACCTTCGTAAGGGGATACTGAAATGTGCTGTCTTCCACAAACCACTTCTTAGCCAGCACAGCTTGTTAAAATTTGCCTATTAATTTTTTTATTGTGATGTAATACTAATAACATAAAATTTGGCATTTAAGCCATTTTGAAGTATACAACTCACAATATTGTGAAAACATCAGTAATATTTCTTTTTTTTTTTTTTACAGTAAAACTTTTTATCACTCCAAACAAAAACTCTATACCCAGTAAGCATGCATATGTGCTTTTAAAGCCATATATATAACCTGAAGAGTGTCTCTGAGGGTATTTTGAACATTAATCTCCAAACAGGAGACACTTTTTGGTTTAGAAGTCTAGCAGAGGATATCACTACTGATAGCTTACTCTAAATCCATTCCCTCTTTCTTCCTCACTAATAGAATCCTATTTGCTTCAGGTGTCCATTCCTCAGAAATGGTGACTTCACTGGCAGTTTAGTGTAAGCCCTGATTAGTCTATGCCACCCCAAAGACTTAATTCCTTCGGCCTATGATTGGTTAGGTTTAGGCATGTTGTCCAGTTCTGGCAAATGAAACATTAAAGAAAATCAACTGGGAGGCTTCCAGGAAAAGCCTTTCTCTCCCTTAAAAGAGACCCATAGGAAGAGACAGGAGCTCTTGCTCTCTCTGCTGGAGGTTGTCACAACTGGATGTGTGGCCTGGAGCTATGGCAGATATCTGGCAACTAGGATAAGAGCTCACCTCAGCACAATGAAGACTGATGAGACAAAGAGGAAAAGTGCAAAGAACCTGGCTGCTTGGTGATGTCGTTGAGGCACTGAATTCACTAATCTTGGAACTTTCTACCATTAGAAAGTCATGTACAATAATACCCACCCTCAATGTTTAATCCTCCTTCTACTCCAGTTCCCCTCACTCTCACAATCCCACATCTAATCTCCCTAAACCTGTTCCACTTTTTTCCATCAAATTTATCACATAACATTCTACACAATTTACTTATTATGTTTATTATTTATTGTCTCCTGCAAATAGAAGATTTGCAATGACTAGCATTTTTGTTTTACTGATATATAGAAGGTGCCTAGAGCAGAACCTGACATGTAGGAATTGCTCAATAAAGATCTTTTGAATGAAAGAATACATAGAGAAAATCCTTTTATGTTTGAAGAACAAACGTTGAAAAATTGAACATCTGTGAAGCTGTGGATATTTATACTAGAAAGCAAAATTGGAGCAAAAACCCAATGGAGTGGAATTTACTATAGATTATGAAGACATAATGGGAAGAACTCAAAGTCAAGTGCAACTGTCATGTACCTCTTGATACCTAACATATGCCATCTTTCCCTATGCAAGATTCCAAGATTTTTGCCAGCAGTATTTTAATTTTTTTATATGAGGTATAACTTATTTACAGAAGAGTGCCTAAATCTTCAATGTGGAATGCTAATAATTTGTATACATGTATGTACCCAGGTAACCATTGCCCAAATAAAGATATAGAATACTTCTACAACCTGGTAGGATCCTTTATCTCCTCTCCCAGTCAATACCACCTGAAAAGGAAAGCACTATTCTGATTTCCATCATCATCACAGATCAGTTTTGACTGCTCTTGATGTTCATATAATTAGAATCACATGTATTCTTTTGTGACAGGCTATTTTTTGGCTCAAAATTACATCTATAAAATTCTTCCATGTACTGCATACATCAGATTCATTGTTTCTCATTAATATGTCATTCTCCATTTATGAATACATAACACAACTTATTTGCCTTAGGATACTGATGGACATTTAATGATTTTAATTTGGAGTTTGATAGACTCCACTCATGTGGAAATCTGATCCCCAATGTGGCAGCTGTTTGAGTCATGGGGTAGGTCCCTCATGAATTGATTAATGTTCTCTATGGGGAGTGGGAATAATGAGTTCTCACTTTATTAGTTCCCACGAGAGCTGGTTGTTTAAAAAAATCCTGGCACCTCCCCTCTCTTTCTCTTGCTTCCTCTCGCCATGTGATCTGCTTGTACCTGCTGGTGGCCTGCCATTTTCTGCCATGAGTAGAAGAAGCCTGAGGCCCACACCAGATGCAGCTGTCCCAGAACTGTAAGCCAAATAATCCTCTTTGTAAATTACCCAGTTTCAGGTATTCTGTTATAAGCAACACAAGAATGGACTAATACAGGGTTATTATGAAGAAAACTGCCCTGAACATTTTTGTATGTGACTTTTGGTGAACATAAGTGATGGAGTTTGGATGTGTTGTCCCCTCCAAATCTCATGTGGAAATTTGATCTCCAATGAGGCAGCGTTGGAAACTGATTGAGTCATGGGGGCGGATCCCTCATGAATGGATTAATGCTCTCACTGGAGAGGAGGTGTAGTGAGTGAGTTCTCATTCTATTAGTTCCCTCAAGAACTGATTGTTTAAACGACCCTGGCACTTCCTCTCTCTCTCTCTTGTTTCCTCTCACCATGTGATCTTCTTGTATCCGCCAGCTGCCTGTCACTTTCTGCCATGAGTAGAAGCAACCTGAGGCCCGTGCCAGATGCAGCTGTTCCAGAATCGTAAGCCAAATAAACATCTGTTCTTTATATATTACCCAGTCTCAGGTAATTCTGTTATAGCAACACAAAATGGACTAATACAATAAGCACTCATTTTTGCTGGGTATAAGTGCAGGAATGGAATTGCGGAATCATCAGATATAGGTATATTCAACTTCACTAGAAATTGTTAGTTTTTCCAAAGTATTGCATGAGACTATGCTCCCATCAGCAATATAAGACAGTTCCAGTTTTTTTCACATTGTTCTCAATACTTTGCATTGCTAGTCTTTTAAATTTTAGCTGGGTTGGTTGAAGGTACAGTGGTACCTCACTGTGGTTTTAATTTGTATTTCCTTGACTGCTAATGAAGTTAAGCATCATTTCAATGTTTATGGATCACATGAACATTCTCTTTTGTAAAATGCCAGTTCACGTCTTTTACCCATTTTAAAATTTGGCTGTCTTTTTTTTTTTTGATTGGTAGCCGTTCTTTATATATTCTTGGATACAAGTCCTTTGTCATATGTATGTAATGAAGATATCTTTTTCTGGTGTCTGTATTGCCTTTGCACTCACTTCATGTTGTTTTTTGGCAAATACAAGTACATAATAATGTTCAACTTACCAATCTTATGATTAATTTTGTTTCCTTTTTAAGTATTCTGTTCAAGTAACCTTTGACTACTGCAAAGTCACAAAAATATTATCCCATATTCACTTCTAGAAGTTTATGGTTTTACTTTTCATTTTAGGTCTATGAGGAGTCTTCAAAAAGTTCATGGAAAACATGCACTATGAAAAAACTATGCATGAATTCC
The DNA here is from genome assembly GCF_000696425.1 of Galeopterus variegatus. Classification (NCBI taxonomy): domain Eukaryota; kingdom Metazoa; phylum Chordata; class Mammalia; order Dermoptera; family Cynocephalidae; genus Galeopterus; species Galeopterus variegatus. The sequence continues at coordinate 557,657 of NW_007726437.1, forward strand.
AAAATCTTTTTACACCAAAATAAACTCATACTAACTTGTTATCACATGTCTGGACAGGATATAGTTTGAGGCACTAAGAAGGATAAGATATCAGTTTGAAAAGAGCCTCTATCAAAGCAACATCATGAATTCTGTTAAACCTGAAGCAAGAACCAACATCAAATTTATAATGAAGTTTCAGTGGAAGAGTGGTGAAATCACTGATGTTTTAAGGAAAGTTTATGGGCCAATGCCCCAAAGAAATCAGCAGTTTACAAATGGATAACTCGTTTTCAGAAGGGACAAGATAACGTTGAAGATGAAGTTCTCAGCGGCAGACCATCCGCATCAATTTGTGAGGAAAAAATTAATCTTGCTTGTGCCCTAATTGAAGAAGTCCAGTGATTAACAGCAGAAATAAAGTCAATACCATAGACATCTCAATTAGTTCTGCTTAAACAATTCTGATTGAAAAATTATACTTGAGCAAACTTTCTGCTCAATGGGTGCCAAAACTGTTGCACCCAGGTAAGCTGCAGACAAGAGCAGAGCTTTCAATGGAAATTTTAAACAAGTGGGATCAAGACCCTGAAGCATTTCTTCAAAGAATTATAACAGGAGATGAAACATGGCTTTACCAGTATGATCCTGAAGGCAAAGCACAATCAAAGCCATGGCACCAAGAAGTGGAAGTGGTTCAATCAAAGCAAAAGCAGACTGGTCAAGAGAAAAGGTTATGGCTACGTTTTTGGGGGGTGCTCGAGGCATTTTGCTTGTTGACTTTTGGGAAGGCCAAAGAACAATAACATCTGCTTCTTATGACAGTATTTTGAGAATGTTAGCTAAACCTTTAAGAGAAAAATGCCCAGGAAATCTTCATCACAGAGTACTTCTCCATCACAACAATACCCCTGCTCATTCCTTTCATCAAGCATGGGCGATTTCTGCAAGAGTTTCAGTGGAAAATCATTAAACATCCACCTTACAGGCATGATTTGGCTCCTTCTGACTTCTTTTTGTTTCCAAATCTCAAAAAATCTTTAAACAGTACCCATTTTTCTTCAGTTAATAATATAAAAAAGACTGTATAGATATGGTTAAGTTTCCAGGACCCTCAGTTCTTTAGGGATGAATTAAATGGCTGGTATCATCACATACAAAAGCATCTTAAACTTGACTGAGATTATGTTGAGAAATAAAGTTTATATTTTTTATTTTTATCTTTTAATTCCTTTTTCCATAAACTCTTCGAAGTCTCATCATATTCTCCATTTCAAATTAATTTTTGTGTATGAAGTGAGGTAGGGTAAAGGCCCATTAGTTTCAGACAAATACTGACTGATAAATACTACTTATCAACTAGACCATCCTTCTATTTAATTGTAGTAGAGTCTTCATTGCAAATCTGGTGTATTAGTTTCCGAACTATTTTGTTCCATTGGTTTTCCTATCCTTTTACCAATATCACATTTAATTACTGTAGCTTTATAAAACATCTTAAAATCAAACACATTAAATCCTCCAAATTTGTTTTTCTTCAAGATTATCTTGGCTAATTTCATTCCCTTTCAGTTTCCATATAAATTGAAGAATCAGCTCATCAAATTCACAAACAATAACTGATGAGATTCGGATTAAGATTTCATGGAATTTAAATCTCTATTCAGGAAAAATCGACTCTTCACAATATTGAGTCTTCAAATCTATAAGAATGGTATATTCCTCCATTTATTGCGTTGTCTCTCAGCAATGCTTTCTAGTTTTCAGCATGAAAACTTGTACTTCTTTCATGGAATTTATTCCTAGGTATCTTATTTTTTTGCTGCTACTGGAAACAATTTTTTTTAACAAATTCAAATTGCCTGTTTTTAATAAAAATATTTTTAAATATTGACCTTTGATGGAGTTTGGATGTGTTGACCCCTCCAAAACTCATGTGGAAATTTGATCTCCAATGTGGCAGTGTTGGAAACTGATTGAGTCATGGGGGCGGATCCCTCATGAATGGATTAATGCTCTTCCTGGGGGAAGGGGGAATAATGAATAAGTTCTCGCTCTATTAGTTTCCGTGAGAGCTTGTTGTTTATAGGACCCTGGCACCTCCTCTCTCTCTCTCTTGCTTCCTCTCACCTTGTGATCTGCTTGTCCCTGTCGGCTGCCTGCCACTTTCTGCCATGAGTAGAAACAGCCTGAGGCCCGTGCCAGATGCAGCTATTCCAGAATGGTAAGCCAAATAAACCTCTTTCCTTTATAAATTACCCAGTCTCAGGTATTCTGTTATAGCAACACAAAATGGATTAATACAACCTTGTATGCAGCAATTAACTGAATTTACTTTGAATTCTAAATGTTTTTGCAGATTATTTGTATATCACTTATGAATCATGTTAGCTGTGAATAATGACATTTTAGCTTTTTTCTTTCCAATTGTTTTATATATTTTATTTCCTTTTATTGACTTATTGCACTGGCTAGGACTTTCATGTGACAATTCTATACAGAAGAAGTGAAAGAACATAGTTTTCATACTCCTAACTTGGAGGAAAAAGCATTTAATATTTCATCATTAAGAATGTGCTTTTTGTGAACATATCATTTATTAAAAAGTTCCCTTCTATTCTTAGTTTACTGACTTTTTAAAAAAATCATAAACAAGTTTTTAATTTTATCAAATGCTTTTTGGTGGTTTGACGTAGTATTCTGTATGTCAGTGAGATCAAACTAAGGTCCCAGCCATGACTGTCAAATGAGCAAAGGTACTTCTTGATGATTCCAGTCCCCCAGGCTACTGAATCTCTCAGCTGAGCCCGACTGAGAAGACGACAAGCCATCCCCACTGTTTCCTGTTTGAACTTCTGAGCAACAGAATTTGTGAAAATAATACAATGATTGTTTTAAGCTATGAAGTTTTGGGGTGGTTTATATAGCAACAATAAGAAAGACTATGATACTATTTTGTATGCAAATGTTTATGAGAAAAATTTATACTTTTTAAATAATTCTTATGGAATTTAGGACTGGAATTAGAGAAATTATTTTTATCATAACTCATTTTATATACATTTGAAAGTAGCCAATATTAGACCAAAAATATTAATATTTTAGAGTTGTAATTCTATTAGCTGATCATACCCTTGAACAGAATGTCGTCAAAAATTACACATAAAATCTTGTGCCATATTTTTCTTACGCTAAAATCTACTTATTGTATTATAATTATACGTATAAAAATAAAACATAAGTAAAAGCCAAAACAGATTCACATTTAAATTATACTGTTGGAGTTAATTTCAATTCTGAAATGTTTAAGAGAATACTAAACAATTGTCTGCTTCACAAGTGAAGGAAAGAATTTCTGGTTATGCAGATTTCAAAATGCTGGGCAACACACCTACCCGGAATAAAGCAAATCTCTCTCTAAAGCAAACAGGATGAGGCTTCTGCATCTTTGCTTACTGATCTAGACACCTGCCACCCAAGTTCTCATGCTTCTAGCTGGCTGAGTGAGTTTGTAGAGCTCTTTGGTAAGCGTACGGTTTGGTCTCTGATTCAAAGTCCCGTATGAGTCCATTAGTTATTTGTTGTACGTTGTGCTCTCAGGGTTGCTAGGCAGAAACATTTAGAAGTATTTGTTCATTTTGAGCCACTAGCATAAAAAATACAAGGGTACAATTAAAGAAAAAAAGTTTATTTAGGCCATCAACTAGGATCATAATAAATAATGCAATATACCAATGTAATAACAGATGTTTTCATGCATTTATCACATTTATAAATATACAAGAAAGCTGGCTTACAGGGATGTTGGGACAAATTTGGAAAAGTATATTTGGCAACACAGTGAAAGTTAACAGTGTTAAGACTATCAAACAGATTCTCTTTGCTGTCATTTTTTAAAATACATCCCCTATACATCTGTGATTAAATGGTAGTATCCCCTTTCTGTAAACATGCGAGAGTTAAGCCAATTGTCAAAGGCTCTGGTCTGATAATTTGTTATTTATCAATATTTCTTACAGAAAACAGATATTAGAAAAGAAATACCAAACATTAACTTTTCTGCATTTCAGTGTGGAGGATGATATATTGTAAGCTAGAATCATTCAAACAACAAAACATGCCTGAATGAAATAAAACCCAGAAGTAGAAATTTATAAATAGTAACTCAGATATCAATATAGAAATGATATAGTATTATGATATAATTTAATAAGTAAATGACCAATTATCTGACTGCAAAAGTGATAAACTTTTCTGTGATAAGCTTAATTTTGCTAGTAAATTTCAAAGGGTTAAAATAGAATAACTTTTAACATAAAGCTTTAAAACAAATAATTTAAACATATTGTAAACACTGAAAATGTGTTTTTAATTGTTATTTACAGTTAATCAATGATACCAGTGTACAGCTTAATTTAGCCAATTGCCAGTCTTGAATCCCTCTTTCAACATCTGTTATTATGAGCTTCCTTACAAATACTTCGTCAAATCAGTTTAGTGAAGGTGAGCGATCTGTAGTCCATAGCAATTCAATGTATGGCCATTTGGTTTGGAGACAGCGTTTAATAGGAGTATCATCTGTTTGGAGCATGGGATCTTCAAAACCCATAACCACTGCCGTTCCTTCCACATACATGACCTGTTGAACAAAATAAAGCCACCAAGGTCAATTGACAACTTTAACAAATTCTTATGTGGGATAAAGTTTTCAAAGGCTAGTAAATAAGGTATTACATATTGTTTCATGTGTAACTTTACATTTAATTTTATTTTAATACAAATTATGAGCAAGAATATATGCTTACTGATTAATGTGAAAATAAATTTGTAAACAAGACGGTGATATAAATTTTAATTGCTAGCTGACTAGGCAATTTTTAAAATTAAAGATCATGATTTAAAAAAAATACTTGTATATCACAACACATTTTGTTTCTGATAAAAGAAAAATAATTCTTTAAATGATATATACATTTGGAAGAAATTTTGAATTACTGTATTTATATATCATTTATTTAGTTCCTATTGCTTTACTATTGAGGCATTTGGAGGCTCATGCTGCCTCATGAAATGGAAAACTATAATAAAAATATAGCTGTATATTCTGATGAGGACTTTACTTTCTCCTGTCAATTTAAGTATTAAATTTGCAGAGCTGAAAACAACTTTCATGTTTGTCAGTAAAATTTGCTATTACTGTATTAAATATTTCTGAAATGCAGTTCATAAGTATGCTTTGTACTGCATGAAAAATCATGGAGAAAAAATTAAAATGGATGCTAGAACAGAAACAAAAAACATAGTAGAAAGAGGTAAACAGAACACACTAACCAGGTACTTTTTTATGCAGTGGCAATGATTGCATAAACTGGCAGGTGGATACTAGAAAAAATTTTGTTTTGATTTCTTTAATTGACAATGAAAAACTTTTAAAAGTATTTATGACATAACACAATAACAAAAACCCTTACTCATTACCCAGATGTCATTGTGTACATTAAAGTACTCAGTCATTAATTTCTTTTTGTAAATTCTGATTCTGTATTATTTATTTACTTATAAAAAAAAATTTTTTTTGGGGGGGGGCACCTGGCCCATGAGGGGATCCGAACCCTTTACCTTGGTGTTACAAGGCAGGGTTCTAACCAGCTAAACCAACTGGCCAGCCTTCTACATAATTTAAAAGAAACAGATACAGACTGCTTTCTTCCAAAATATATATAATTATTTTTACACATTCAATGGTTGATACACATGATTGTTATTATGTTCTTCCAATACAAAAAGCTGTAAGTTATTTAACTAAGGAGCCATAAGAAACAACCTTATTTCCCTTAAAAACACATTAAATATAGGAACAGAATATATTACATTACTAGGTCAGATAATCTGGTTCCATAAACCTACTCATTTTTTAGGAATCTCTAAAGACATACTTTAATGTGAAATACATATATTTTTTTGCATCTTTATTTTGGTTAATATATTAGTTTGTTCCTGGTGTTACTGAAATAAATTTACTATGAAAACTATAACTCCTTTTCAGTTTCCCAAAGCAAAACTGCCTTTTCTAAAAAGTTGTATAAAAGAAATATAACTCAAGTTATTATACTCAACAAATAAAACAGGGCCTGTTTTCACAAAGAACTTCACTTGCTCATAGCACTAGAGCAGAAGTGCTTGGGCAGTCTTGTGACCCACCTCTAGTAGCCTCAACTAGCCTTTGCTGCCTAGTGGCTCGGGCTGTGATGCACTTTGGCAGCATTCTCTTTTTCTCTGTTTCCTTGGATATTTTTAATAGTATCTTAATTTAAGGTCTATCACATTTCTAGCTCCTATGTAACTTTATAGCATTACACTTCTGCAACTGATACACTACTGTCACGTTAACATTTCATCTTTTGGGATTTCTGATCTTTCTGTTAGTATGTCAGATGTTTGTCACAAGCATGATTTGAAAACTTACTATATACGGGTAGCGTGGCCAAGCAAACCAAGGACAGGATTGGGAAACAGACTCTCAGTTCCAATCCCTGCTCTGCCAATGACTTGCTGTGTGACACTGGGTGAGTCACTTAATATCCCTGTCTCAGATGCCTCATCTGTAAAATATGGATAATATTTGACTGACCTACCTTGCAGGGATTGTGTAGGTGAATAACTAGTTAGTGACTATGAAGCACCTCACATTACAAAGCTGTGCGAAACCTCAAAATCTACAGGAAGCATTCATTAACACCCGAGAAAATAGCACCCGAGTTTCCTATTGACAATTTATATTCTTTACTACATTGAGCAATAGATTATATTCTTGTGAAAGAAGATCTTTGGACCTAATAAAATTTCTAATTTATATTTTGTTATAAAAATAAAAGGAAATTTTAGTTTTTTAGACTTGGTCTTAACCAAAATTATATATTTAATTTACATTATAATGTATTTCCTGTAGCCATCCTCAGTTCAGATACTTATGAAGCCAGTATGGGTAGATCAAATTAAAAAGGAATGTTAGGCATTAATCTTTCTAATATTCACTACATCTACTGTGACCATTACTTATAGAAATGCAAACATAATAGACATATAGTAAGTGTACACAAAGCAAACACTTAATCAAAAAGTGAACTGGTGAGATCAACTTTGAGTACATCTGGAAGCGAATCACCTACATGCCTTTGTCGATGATTAACAAAGGAAAGCAACAAAGTGCATGGGCAAGAGATGGGCTCCATGCTAGACCATCTAAATTTCAACTCCAGCTCTGCCATTTCCTGGCTGCTTGACCCTGGGCAAGTTGCTTACCTCTTTGCACTTCAGTTTTCTCCTCCATAAATGGGATATACAGACAATACTTAATACACAAGGTGGTGTGAAACTTAACATGAAGCAAAGTACTTAATACAATTCCAAGTAAATGTCTAATAAATGCTAGCTATTAGTTATTTAATTCTTAAAAATATTTTTCTAAATCAAAAACCTCACTGTTACCCCTTTCTCCATTTAAATAAATCAGTACCAACTTTCACTGGACTAACTATAAATGTTTAGAAATATGTACATAGCCCAGGGTAATGATATGTATATAGAAGTACTTATTTTGTCACAGTTATTTGTTATTGCTCCAAAGTCCAATGTAGATCTCCACAGAGTATCATATATTGGTCAAATTGAAATATGACCAGTTATGAAATATACTGTGATAGTAAAGAGACTCCTGGAATAATCTCCTTAGGTAGCAGTTGTATGGGAACCAAACATTGTTATATACTTATTTCATCAATCCAGTTTAAGACACATTACTATGTGAATTATCATACCTTTTCATTATAATTTGATTGCTTCAATCCATTGTAGTGGTAGACAGTAAAAGATTCTGGACCACTGGAGCCCTAGTATAAATAAAGTACTATTAAAACTTTAAATTATATCTTTATACCAGGCAATTTCCAATTAGCAATTAAAAGAAAATTGCAAGTTTCTTAAATCCTCATCCTTTGATTGGGGAAATACTTGATAAAGCACAAAACAGATTTATGGAGTTAACCACCAGAAAACCCAAAAGCCAAAATAAAGTCTCTGGAGAAGAGACTACAAAGTAGGGAAGTGTTTACTTTCATTGTAAGTTCTGCGCTAGCTTACTTTGTTTTTAACTATATGCGTGTACCAATTACCATAATTATTTTTAAAAGGACAAGTTTCTATAACACAAAAACATTTCCTAAAATATATCTCTGCTTTTTCTCTTTGTAAGTAATTTGTTCCACTGAATAAATACAGAGCAGCAGTAGCATCACTTTTACTCAGACCACAAATATATATCTACCAATATTTCCAATTTGGTCCACAATATTGAGTTAGGGGTTTCCATTCCAAAAAATATCATTTCAATATTGTCAACTTGTAATTAGTGAAAAGAGCATTGTGAAAAATAAAAACATATCATTCTTGTGCTTAAAGAGACTTTAATGACATTCAATAAAGAAAAGATCTATAAATCACTATCAGACTAAACATGCAGAAAAACTGATCGTATTATTCCATGGTTTTCAATTAGCTAAAGATCAAGTTCAACTCTCTTAACCTAGCATTCAAGGCATTAATGGTCTGGCCCCACTGAAGGTGCCTGATTCCCAATGACTTTCCTCAGTGCCTATGGATGAATATGCCTGTCCCTAATCCCTGTCTTCCTGGCCATATCCCATAGACAACAGGGATGAGCATGTGACCCAAACTGAGCCAGAGTCCCTCCTTAGAATTTTTCCAGTTGGAACTAAGGGAAGAGAACTGCTGGCAACCGTGGCTTAGAGAAAGGTGGGCTGCGAGAATGCAGCTACCTTACAGAGAGAAAGGATAGGAGGCAGAGAGTCTCCTGGCAGTGTTTGAGACCTCTGCTCCTGTCTCTGAGGCTGCCAGTGCTTGCTTCTTCAGTAATTCTGAGTCACTCCTTCTCATTCATATCTTTTCCCTCCAAGTAAGCCTATTCAGTCTGGGCTTCTGTGATCTGCAACCAAGAATCCTAAAAAACTACTGCACTTAATCTGTCTTTTCGATCTTATCTTCATCTACTCACCTTTTGGTATTTTGTGTTTTAGACCAGCACATGACTCATTTTCCCATGAAAAGAACTTTTTTTGGTCTTTTTACATTCATGATTTTTTTACTCCCTCTAAAATGACCTCCTCTTCTTCCTCTTTTCTCATTTTTCAAGACCTGGTTCTAATTTTACTTTTTCTGTAAAGTTTTCCCTGAAAACTAGTTGGGTTCTTTGCTACCTTCATTAGAACCTTTATAATAACAGTTGTCTAATTAATTTTAGATGAATCATGATGTAACTTTGTACCATCTCTCCTATTGTTATTTTGAAAGTGTATAAATTTTTAACTGCCTTTAACTTTTCATATCTTGTACTCCCATCTAAAATCTAAGCTCTCTTCTGATTTTTTCATATCCCACTCAAAATGTTTTACACAGGGGCCGGCCCGGTGGCGCACTGCTATAGTGCGCCGCTTGGGAAGTGCGGTGGCGCTCCCGCCGAGGGTTCGGATCCCACATACAGACCGGTTCCCGCTCACTGGCTGAGCGAGGCGCGGGAGCAACGCCGAGGGTTGCGATCCCGTTGCCGGTCCCGGTCCGGTACGGGGGCGACACTGAGGGTTGCGATCCGTTGCCGGACACGGAAAAAGACAAAAAAAAAAAAATGTTTTACACAAAATAGAAGAATTAATAATTCATTTGATCATTTCCTTAACTGTATACATAAGTGAATGCAATTAATTATTTAGATAAATAATTTGGCTCTTGATTTTCAGTTAATTTATTTTAACTTATAAAACAAACATTTTGCTATAATTGAAATTGAATACAATGTATATTGTAGTACTAGTTCCAGTAATTAACAATAGGCATAAAACATTCAAACACCAACAAAAGTTGTAACAGTGTAAAACAGTGGTAAAGTTCTTAGACACTGGGGTTAGATAGACCTATGTTGGACTCTTGAATTAGCCACTGACTAGTTAGTTGTATGACCTTAAGTAATTTTCTTAAATTCTCCTATCCTCAATTTCCTTATTGCCAAAATGGGGAAAACAACAGTACTAAAAAATGGTAGATGCTTCTGCTATTCTTATTATAATAAATTGCTTTGAAAAGCTTAGGACTATTCCCATCCCCCGATTCTCTTTTCATCAACCTCTACCTCGTGGCAAAGAAATGCTCTTCCATAGCACCTGCTTGAAGCATTTGTAAAGACTACTGAAATTAGATAAATATGTTTCTGGAGTTTTTCTGACTCCCGATTTGCAACTTTACTTCATTTATTCCTGGTTGACTAAACAAATGTGTTTTGGGACCACAAAGAAAGAGGACATCAATGGTGTGGGCCAGGATTAGAAAAGATGTGTGACACAGAGGGTTACTTAGCTCTTAAAGGATGTGAATAGGTGGGAATGTGACAGGTCTTCCTCTAAAGCAGCTGTTCTCAAACTGGCCTCCATCAGGATCACCTAGAGGGCCTGTTAAACCAAAGTGCTGCGACCCATTCCCCAAATTTCTGATTGACTAGGTCTGGGGAGGGACCTGAGAATCTGTATTTGTAACAGATTCTTGAGACTGCACTTTGAAAATCCATTGCTCTAAAGGAAACCAGAAGTAGAATCACATGTTTTGGTTGGTCAGGAAAGGGCATGAACCACTCAGGGGCAACGTGACAAACCAGGCTCAGATGGGGAGTTTGCTCAGAATAACAGCAAATAAGCAAACAGTAAGAGATGAACTCAGGAACCAAATGGAAATGTCTGTTAAATATGAAAGAGAAGGACACTAGAACCCTCCTCTTTACCTCAAGGAATACTACAATTAAAATATTACTTCCTTGAACTAATAAGTTGTTATAATTATAAGCAGCATCATGTAATTAAATATAAGATACATACTTCCAAGGAGATGGACACTGTCTCACTTTGTTTAAATTTCTGAGGCACTTTTCAAAATCTTCCCAAAATTAAATGAAAGACAAACAGGAATATTACCTTCCTATTATATTCGGGACTAAGAAATTAATATTTCTATCAAATGTTCTGATAGCAGCCTCAAAATATAATATTAAAATTGGGCCGGCCCGGTAGCGCACTGGAGAGTGTGCCGCTTGGGAGCGCGGTGGCGCTCCCGCCGAGGGTTCGGATCCCATGTGGAGACCGGTTCCCGCTCACTGGCTGAGCGCGGTGTGGGCGCAACACCGAGGGTTGCGATCCCGTTGCTGGTCCCTGGTACGGGCGCGACACCGAGGGTTGCGATCCCGTTACCGGTCAGTAAAAAAGACAAAAAGGAGAAAAAAAAATTAATATTAATGCTGCAAAAAAGTTTAAAATGTTATAATTCATAAGCACTTATCAAGATACCTAAAACACAATATTAGATTCCAAAAAAGAACTTCCAAAAAAGCCCTAGGAGGTGGAATGTAAACAAACAGAACATCACCATGCAGTAGAGTCTTTCTAATGATGTCAGAAAATAAAATAAGTCTATTTTTTCGTGATGCATTTATCAAAGTTTTAAAAAGTCCAAGAGCCTAAAGTATCATGATATTCTCGGTTACTTTTACAATTTTACCTCATTCACTTTCTTTATTCACAATAACCACAACAGATAGATTCAGGTTTAGAAAATATGGGTTCTTTTTTAATTAGCAACATTGAATGCCAATAATAATTGTTTACTCTGTTAAAAATAATTTAAATCTAGACATCAAACTAATAATTACATCTTGAAATTTAATAATTATATCTCAATATTTTCCTTCTATCACTTTTTATTATTTTTCTATTTGTCAACACATCTCATTTATAATAAAGGTGGGATAGAAGTTACCATTTCTATTGTAGAAAAAACTTCAATTTAAACTATGCTGATATCTGGTGAAATGACCATAAAATATAATTAACAATCATATATAAATAATATGTTATATTATACATTATATAAAATAATAGAAATAATTCTATTTAGTGGTAAAATCCTTCACTTAGACAAGAAACAAAGAAAAGACAGTAGTAGGATACAGAATTGGCTTGCCAATGATGCACACCTAACTCAAGAGTTTTGAGACTAGCATAGATTCCTAATAAGTGAGCTCCTACCAAAGCCCACTGGAAAACATTTCCCAACATGAAACAGCACAGCTTTGCTCAAAGGTTTTTCTTCCACTCAAGTGGAATTCTCTTGGAACTTAGTTTCACTAATAGGAGCTCCTACTACCTGCAGGCACCTTTACCTTCTTTCCTGTACAGTATTTAAAAAGTTCTAAAAAAAAAATACATACCAATCTAATAACAGTTACCTGAGAAAAGGAAAATGGGGGTGGGAGTAGAGAAAGAGAATCTTCCTCTTTTCCCCCCACATACTTCTGACTTTTACCATTCTTTTAGAAAAACATAGCATTATGTGTATAGATTGGTGTATGCACTACCTTCCATCACTCTCCCCTCAAAGTACTGCACTTCTGTATTGGAACACACATACCCTTCTGTCCTCTCCATATGGGGAGGCCCTTAGATAGTAGTGCTTTCTTCATCTCATATCGGCACGTTAGGACATTTTAAAGGAGTAGAAAAAATGCTGAAACAATTACAGATGATCATCCCAATAGAAAAAAACAATAAACATATTTCCTTAACTATGGTTACCTGATCAGGAAAAAATTCTTGAAGAAATGGACCCAATAATATGATTCCTAATCCTTCTGGATCTAATTTATTCTTCATGAGATTTATACTATGGGGAGAAAAAAAGAAAAACAGTGGATACCAAAGGAAAATAAAAAGCTTATTTTTTTTTTCTTTCATGATTAAATTACTGGTACTATAACACATTGGGCTGCCAAAAATCCTAAGAGCTGTTCTTTTTAGAACCTTAATGACGAATACACAGGAATGACATCTAATTTGCCAAAACTTGGTTATTTTTAAACCAGAGTAATCTGTTACTATTTAAAATTTAAATTATGACGATGACTTTGGAATACTGTTCCTTATTAGGTAAAGTAATTTAAAAACCAAGGCTTATAAACTCAGTCTTGTAACCTCCCAAAGGCAAATTCTCCTTGCCTCATAGGTTTGCCTGAATTTAACAATCAAATGAGGCATTTAACTTTAAAAAAAATGTTATTTTAGGCCCACAGGAGAAATAAACAGTGTCAAAAGGCAGCGGCACATCAGATAATCAAAATCATCTCTTAAAAAGCTTCCTTCCAGAACTAAAGGAGATGGAGGGTTAAAATTCTTAGAGAATGTAACTTGAAGGTTAAAGAGGTAAGCTAATCATAAAAGAGCTAAAGTATAGTGAGTTATAGTAAGTGGTATGACCTTCACGGGTCCCTAGCAGCCTGAAGTGACTAGTGCTTTGCATAGCCCTTACCATTTAGGTGTGGTGAAGGCTGGTAAAAGGTATTATGTGTGTAACTAGAAAGAAGGCAGAGAAAAAGTGGACTGCAGTTTTGAAGGGTTTTAAAATGAAAAAAGTCTTTTCAGAAAAGTCTAATTTTCCATGTTATCTGAAAATGTACATGCCAAGTTAAATATAGCTTATTATACAACATGCAAAGTGTCATGTTCAGGGGTTTCAGGTGATCCTAGTTAACCAACTTCCCTAGAAATGATTTCTCCCCTTCAGTTTGATTCATGTTAAGGATAAGTCTAGATATTGTCAGTTGCTCAAGCAACAGCAATGCTCTTAAGAGGCAGAGAGTAAGAGTAGGTTCATGGCATGGGCCAAATATAGTCAGGGGGTCAGACAACCATTCAGAGTTTGGAGGGATCCCTCCCCCTTCTTATATCTGTACTCAGCCTGGGACAGTTACCAGGTGTTTCTTTCATAAAGAGAGTTTAAACTATTCTTGTAAGGGTAAGCTTTAAGGTGTTTGAAAGTTGCATTGGAGCTGAAGTAGCCTCATCTCCTGGAGACCCCCACTCCAGACTGCATCACACTAATACGTGACACACAGTATTGGCCCTGTGAGATGCTTGAGTGGGCCTATGACCACCATTAATCCTACAGCCATGACATGTTTCTTAGTATACTACACAAAGGATATGACATTTTAATGGGCCTGAGTAAGGCCAGGAGGTATGACATGAAATGAATGAAGGCAAGGTTATATTATATTTAACATATTTAATTTATTTAATCCTTAATATGGCTCAGTAAATTTATGGGACATCACATATTATAAATGTAACTAGGCCAGAGTACAGAATGAATAACTCAGTCCAATCTTTCACCTACTTTTTAAAAAAATAATGTGACAATCAATTGTACTAACTTTGTAATTCAAGGTATGTTATATATTCTGGTAAAATAAGAAAAATGAGGTGGATGGTTTGTAGCTCTCTATGTAAAAATTTGGGGAACAACTTTTACTTTTTATTCTTCCTCTTCCCTGTCTTAAGAATCGTCAGTTACCAAAATTACTTGAATCCAATTCTCTTTGGCAAATTAGAGCAGTGTAAATAAGATGGTCTGTACTTGGAAGTCAGTTTAGAACAAATACAATTACTATTATACGATTCATGGGACTTATTCAATTCTCTCTGAATTTATCCTCTTTCAGGTGAAAACAACAATTTGTCTCACTATTAGGAACAGATAAAATCTCAGTTCTACGTAGTAAGACTGAAATATTTATTCAGATGTAATTAGTTTATAAATGTTCATATGTATTTCATACTTTTAAAGAAAGTACACCTGAACTCATTTAAAAATAGAATAGGACCAAATTCTAAAAACTCTGTATACTACTGTTTCATGTTGCTTTTGCTAAACCCTTTCATTATGTTTTGTAAGCTAAGGTTGTTCATCATCAGACAAAACTTGCAGAAGAAAAAAAAAGTTGTGCAGAAAAAGAAAAGTTAGTATAGATCCTACGTGATCTTTATTTTTATTTCTATATTTGGTCAATACATGCATCCACTTAAGCGAGTTATTTTCTCAGGGGAATAATTAAATATCCTAAATCTATAGAGGAAGTTATAGACACAATGATGTATAAAACATAATAGTGAGAATGAAGACAATGACAAGATATTAAGACAATATTGAAAAACTACATTCTGCAGAAATGTTTCAGATCAGTTACTTTAATCATTTAGAAATGTTCAATGTCTTTGATCATCTTTATTGAAAACAGAAAGCCAGAGGCCTGCTGGTTATTTAAGCAGGACAACTAGCAATATCGAAATTACACAGAACTATCATTACTCTCACTGAAGCTACTAAAGACATAAAATTTTAAAAAATGGGAAAAGTCTTCTCAGAGAAAAAGTATACTGAAAGTTTATAGGAAAAGATTATATTTTTAGCTCTTTTTAAAAAGCAGGACAATAAGTGCACGGTGGGAAAAGAAGCTCATTTTAAATACATCAAGTCTCTGCTATAATACTGGATTAGTCTGACTTCTTCCTAAATCTTTGCTTTATATAAATTGCTGTGTTTCATGTATGCAGGTTTAGATAAAAAAGGCAAAAATGTATAAAATGTTTTAAATTTAATGAAATCTTTTTGAGTTGGCTAAATAACACTTTCTGTTTAGCTTACTACTCAGGATCTGAAACAAGGTCCAATGCTTTCATCACATCTTCTAGAAGTGAATCGGGTATGAATCCATTATCTGGAAAAAAAAAAAAAATCAGAAACAACCTGCAATAAGAATTTGCTTCAAGAAATGCTATTATTACTGATCAGATTCCAGGGAAAAATCACATAAAAGGGATACAAGGAGTTAAGGAATACTATATTAAGTTTATTTTAGGCACAATGCCGATATTATTAGATACTTTCATATTAGTTTTCTTGGGCACATAGACAAAGATTTATTTTCAAGGTTAGTGTCAAATAAAAATTAACCACATAACTTCTGAGAACTCCCATGACATCTTAAAATAAAATCACTTCTTTAAACAGTCTTACAAGTTTAAGTGGGTAAAAGCTTTTATCTACTTAAGATTATATAAATAATTTAGTAGTTAGGTATATCTGTTAATAAACAAAGTGAACCTTTCAATTCCCACTAAGAGATTCAATTAAAATAATTCTTTACCAACAAATTCCTTTTGTCACAATGTTATTTAGCATCTTCAAAGAATGTTAGTGATCCCATGTTATTTAGATAACTGACAATGTAAGAACAAGAAAAGATATCCTATAGCAGACTTGGTGATTTAAATAAAAGCCACAGATTTAATGGAAAAAAATTCAAAGTTGAAATTCAAATGCTGATAATGACTATTTTATGGAAAATAAGCCTGTTATTTTTTTCTTTTTGGCTTGATAAGGAAATAGCATTGGCAAATGGCCCAAACTCTGGTGATGCAGTGGAATATGACACACAAAAAAACCCTGTAGGCTGGTTTGAAGTGAAAGTAGTTTTAAACAAGCAAGTTGTTTATTCTCATAAATGTACAGTGCCAAGTTCCCCTATCCATTTACTCATTCCTGAAGACTACCTCAGTTTTAAATCAGCTTTCAACACAGTATCTTTTTCATGGAATACATGATTTTTAAAAAAAAATCTTGCCATGGAGAACAAGATATCCAAAAGCCCTGCTCCTATAAGTAAACTACAAAATAAAGTATATAGTTGCTCTTTCAGGATATGAAATTGTACAGTCTCTATCAGGAGGGAAATGAAGAAGTTATGACTACAGAAAGGTCTTTCCTGTTCTTAAAACTCATAAGCAGCTGTTTACCCATTTGAAGACAGATTGACCTTGACTAAAAGGGTATGCATCATTTAGGATAATAAAAAATGTACAATTTCTCAAGTAAAGGGTTAGAGTAATTCCAATGTGTCAAGCTACCAATAATTTGAAATATAGAGAATACAGAAGAACTTGCTTGAAGGCACTTGTAAAAACATTCAGGCTTGGTGAACTTAGCTTTTGTGAGTTTAACAGGTAGAGAGAAATTATTTATTTTGCGTAGTTAAGTCATAGCTAAAAGTTCAGAATCTCCAAATGTAAAACAGGCTTAATTTGGCCACCAGCAGACAGGAACAATCACCTAGACAAGTTTCTGTGCTTGCGGGCTATCATGTGCGTATATCCACTTGAGATCACAATGTTCTTTAGGAGCACTGGATGGCATGTATTTTGTACTGGCTGGCAGCCTTACCTCAGAAACCATAACCTGCATCTCAGCTCCCACCCCCAATTTGAAAGAGCAAATTGGCTGTACGAAGGTGCAAACCACCACCACAACAACAATGAAGTGGCCTTCTTAACACCATGCTTAATTTACACATGATTAGCCCCAAGCATAAACATTTCAAAACATTTTTAAGGTACTTATGGGATTAATAACATAAATACATATTCCGACATGTAACGATTACTGTACCAAGTCAGTGGTTCCACATTTTGTACGAACAGTATTTTTAAACTAGAGTTGTATTATAATTTTCTCAATACTTCAAAGATTTCTAATATGCCCACGATCAGAGAAGATTTTGAAATTGCTTATCTTTTTAGAACATTTATTTTGACATGCTACTTTATTCAGTCATATCTACAAAGATAAATTCTTTAGAAAAAGAACAGAATCACTAAGTCTAAAAAGAGATGAAACCCAGGTCATCTAGCATTTAGTCAACTGAATCCCTAGAGAATCTGGAAACAGACACAATGATAAGAAACCTCAATACCAACAGTAAAGGGAATCTGATTTCTTGATTAGTCAAGTAGATCTAAGAACCAGAAGAAAAAGTAGAACTTCAGTGCTTTGGTGAATTGACTGCATGAATATAAAACAGACTTCTACAAGCTTTGAAACTCACAAGAACGGGGAACAGGAGGTGGGGAAAGCAAAAGAGTGCACAGAAGCTACGACTGGAAGCTGCTCCTGCAGGAATGTTCTCATTCAGTGAGACTGTGTTTTAGAACATTTGGAAAGAAGGAAAAAAGCTGCCTGTTTAAAAATGAAAGTTTTTTGTTTTGTTTTTTCTTTTACCAGCAAAACGTCAGATTGTAGGAGCATCAAGCTCCTTGAGTTTGAGGGGAATAACTCAAACAGAAGAGTGCTGATGGAGGAGAGTGAAAGTCGGTCAAGCTAGTAATTCCATGGATAAGCTCACCATTTCATAATTGTGAAGAACTCAGAAAAACAGAGTTGGTCTTCAAGGGGAAAGATACACCAATCATGATTTCTGTTCTGAAGGACTACGGAATAAAAGGGAGAGTCTGGCAGGTCTCTTAACAGAGGCACAAACTACACTCAGGGCTGCGGGAAGTTAGCAAATATCAGAAACTCTGAATTAACAGAGAACTCAAGCAGCTGGATGCTCACAAAAAAAAGGAAAGGAAAAAGAAGAATTGACAGGGCAGGGAAAAGGTTTCTCCCATTTGAGCTAAAAACAGCTTATGAGGAGACTGTTGAGCACAGAGCACTGGGACTAACGTTTTCCAAACACTGTAGGTGAGGGAGAGGAAAGTTTCTTGGGAATAAAAAAAAATAATAATAATAATAAAAAATAGAGATTTAATTAAATAGAGTTTAATGCCATTTGTTTTAGCTGAATAATTAATAAATAGTCAAATGACTTTGGTTTTACTAACTGTTGTTTTATACTTTACCTAACAATATATTAAAACTTTAATAATGTAGACCTACAATTTAATAAATACTCTTACTGAAAAAAGCATGTGACCTCTGCCCCTAGGCAAAGGTAAACATTTTCAGATTTTAACTTTCCTTTCTCTCTTTGCCTGAGTATTACTGCTGGTTGCTCATCTGGTTTCCCACTAGATGATGAACTCCTGGAGGGCAGAAATTGCAGATCCCAGGGCCAAGACAGCGCCTGACACAGGTGTTACATTTAATTATTGAAAATGATCCTAACTTCAAGTTTAAACAAAGTACTCTGTCCAGGCACCATGGTTCAACCAAAAACAGCTTTGGAACTGTATGTATAAAGATCAGAAATAATTGAGTAGCTAATTCATAGCTTTTCCTGAAAATTTAGTTTTATAATGTGATGGAAAAGTTGCAAAACAAATAAAACATGGTGGCAGAATACAGACAATGGCTGGGGCAGCATGACACAAACAGTGATGACAATACTACAGCAAGCTGAAGAGTGGCAGTGACAAAAGGCTGGGAAAGCAAGCAGCAAGGGCACAGGGAGGAAAACTTTATTTAAGAAGAACAGAAAAGACAAATGAGCAATTCTACGGACTGTCTAAGGACTGGTGAGTATTAAACTCAATCTACATATACAATAGCATGAGTATGCTTAAAGATTAAAAACCGTAGGGCCGGCCCTGTGGCGCACTCGGGAGAGTGCAGCGCTGGGAGCGCAGCGACGCTCCCGCCGCGGTTTCGGATCCTATATAGGACTGGCTGGTGCGCTCACTGGCTGAGCGTGGTGCGGGCAACACCAAGCCAAGGGTTGCGATCCCCTTGCCGGTCACGAAAAAGACAAAAAATAAAAAAAAAATAATTAAAAATAAAAATGAAAAAATTAATTTTTTTGGATATTCTAGGTCTTTTGCATTTTTATACAAATTTTTAATCATCTTTACATATTCTACAAAACTCTGCTGGGATTTTGATTGGTTTTGCATTGAATCTATAGATCAATTTTAGGACATTTTACTTTCTAACAATATTGATTTATCTGACCCATAAACGTGATATGTCTTCATTTATTTAGGTTGATTTCTCTTAGCAATATTTTGAAATTTTCACTGTACAGGTCTTGTCAATTTTATCTATACCATATATTTTAGCAACTAAAAAAAAATAGCATCAGCATCAGGGGTCTTTTTTTAATCAAAATATTTCTCTCTTGTTCAAATACAGTTGCTTCCTGAGATGTAATTCTGTGAAGGGATTGGGAGTGGAGAAGAAAGAGAAAGTCTGAGAGAGAGAAAAGAAAAGAAAAAACTCATCCTGTGTGATATGAAAATCTGTGATTATCATTTCAAATACTATCTATGTAAAAGTCAGTGTTTTTTCAGATTACCAAATAAGTTCTATGTCATAAATTAAAAAAAAAAAAAAATTAAAGCAACAGTATGGCCAATTTATCGAGTACTTGATTAATCATGTGAAGTAGATATTACTATTAATATCTACTTTAATATTAATATTCATTTTATAGATGAGGAAACTGTGGTTAACAACTTGTCCAACATCACACAGCAAGTGAGGAGTCACAGAGACAGAGCCATTTTCTGGTATCTGCAGGCACTACAAAATTCCTCTGGTGTCCAGTATCTTTGACCACATTGATCAATCTACCTCCATCCCTATTCTTTTATTATTTTACAAAAATTCCTATAAAACATATACTTGAATACAAAATACATATCCAAACACTTCCCCTCCACAAAAAATACGCAAAAATAAAATAAAATAAACTGGAGTTTCTCTAAAGTCCATATGTAACACTTTGCATATGCCTGATATCTGATCCTCTTTAGGCTGTGAGCACACATACTAGTGTTTATTTTCATTCCTAAATTTGGGATTGCTCATTAAACTAAGCCAAGTAATTAGAGGTGATATATAAAGGTCTTGCTGAAATTAAAATTTTGGAAGTATTCCAAATAAGAAATTAGCAGTTCAAAAAGTATATTTTTCAGGCAGGCTGGTTATCTCAGTTGGTTACAGCACAGTGTAACACAAAGGTCAAGGGTTCCTATAGCTGTACCAACCAGCCACCATAACAAACACACAAAATAAACCAAAAAAACCCAGAAAACAAAAAAAATCTTGACCTTATTTTATAAGTATGCTTGACATCAAATACGAATTAAGCTCCTAAAACACTAAAGAACCTGAAATAGAGATTACTCTAATTGCTCAACTAGAAAGAAACTCAATATCAAATCCTTGTTCCACTAAATTAAGAATACCAGTTCAAAGTAAAATTTAGATAGGTTAAAAAGTTCCTCTTTATGACTTTAGCTTTGATAGGAATAATAGGTAAGCATGGGCTCAAAAGGGAATGATAAAGATGATTTATTCTTCTGCATCTTTATCCTGGCACAATCAATTATACAGAAATATCCTGGAAGATCTGTTTATTTAATACTCATTTGGATAAATAAATAAAGACAATGACCTACTACTTTTCAAAGAGCTTATTCAGAAGGTGGTATTTCTCTCTGTTTGACACTGAATACCAGAGGTCAAGATTTAAGTAACTACAGGTTCACTACTCTAAGAAACATAAAAACCTTACACCACAACAGAACTTGAGGAGCACTTAAGTGTGCTATTTTATTTGTATTTTCAATTTCCCTGTAAAAATTTCCAAGAAACCCAATGTATGTTTCATTCAATAATCTAAGAAATCTTTTGACTGAAACTCAGGTAAATATCAATATATTTCAAATACATAAAAATATAAAACATAGAGTTGCAGTTAATAAAATCTTTTACCTTCTGGATCATAGGTTTGAAAAACTCTCCTGGCTTGTTCTGAAGGAGCCTCAGGGGCAACTAAAGCCATATCCTAAAAAGATAAAAAGCATGCTGTCAGCCAGCTACGGTACTATGACATTAAAAATAAAGAAAAGAAATACTAGGGTAGGGTGAAGAAATGATGACATTTGAAGTCAGAAGACTTTGAGTTACATTTATATCAAAGGTGTTTGACTAGAGAAATCACAAACTCTCTGGGCCTTAATTTTATGTCTGAACAATGGGAACAATACTCCAACGACAGACAACTGTTGTTGAGAATTACATGTGAAACTTTACACAAACACTTGGAAAGTCTAATATTATACAGGTGATCACTATAAAATGCAATCTGGAAAATTTAAAGACATACATTTATTTCACATTATTGTCCAGATAAGGAGAAATATAACTTAAAGCATACTCTAGTTTTCAAATATTCAAAAATAAAATTCAGAGATTTATTAGAGCAAGGAATAATACGGACAATTATATAGCAATACATTTAAAATTTATTACTTTAGTAAGCATGCTATAGCAATACCTAGCCAAAGATCAATCAATCAAGTTGCATATCTAAAATTTTAAATTTTCTTAACTCAAAGGAAACACCCTAAAGACAGAATTATTTATTTTCTCCATAAAACAAATTCTCTATCATGACTAACTTCTTTATCACACTAAGCATTACTGTTTATCAAAATTCTAAGCACAAAAATTCAGTGTTATCTTTGATTCTTCACAAAGCTTTACTCCACATATGTAAGCAGTTATGAAATTCTACTACATGATCAAAATAAACCAAGAATCTAGGCTCCTGTCCTTTACCTCTGGTCATAGCTTTGGTCTAAGCCTTTGCCTATAATTGTGTTCACTAGGGCAAACCTCATCAGAAAACAAGTTTTTCAAATATCCCTTCCTACCATCTCCATCCTTCTGAAGAAGCTGTGGGGTATAAATGTTAAATAAAATTTAAAACACTGTTTCCCTGTGGACATAAACTTTTGCTATGAAATGTACTTACTATTGTCCTAATCATCCCACCTTTACCTTGTTCACAGGGAAAGGAGCAAATTAAAGTCAATTAAAATTAAATCAACTAAAGTAGTTCTTACCCAACCATGAAGACTAGGTTCTTGAAAACCTTAATAGCATATTCAAATTTTATGAAAAATAGGAATGAGAATCAAAACAAGGCAATCTATGTATGCCCTTACATATTTTTAATGTATTACAATAAAAGGTAAAATACTAAAATGACTATCTGATATTTTATAACATTAGTAAAATTCAGTAATGCACAAGTATTTCCCATTTGCCATCCATTGACAAAAACTTCTTTGGATCTCCCTTTCCTACATTTTCAATGTTATTTTGCTCACAAGGTGCATGTCAATGACATGTTTTCCTCTGGCCTTTCAATGCCTTTCTGATTTTATGATACAGTCCTTAATTGCTGGATACTTGAATTGTGTCTAATCTTTTGCTGTTATAAACAATGCAGCATCAAATAAGCCAGAACATGTAATTTCATACATGTGTAGTTATTTTGTAGGACAGATCATCAGAATGCGATTGCTAAGTCAAAGGAGAATGCATTTGTAATTTCGATAGATACTGCCAGGTTCTTGGGTTATCTTGTCTAACCTATTTCAAACAATATTTCTTAAAATTCTCTTTACTTTTTGTAATACATCAACAACACAGTCTCACCTCTTTAATTAACTTTGTGCCAAAGCTAGGATTGCAGTGTCAGCTCTTAGACTTAGGCAGCAATTGCTAACGCTGGGGTTATTATTACTACTTGGCTTCCTTTATCACATCCAAACCTCAATTGCAAAAATTTCTACATTTATTCTAGTATAAGTTTTATCTATCTTAGCTATTTGCAACCTGGCTTCTTTCTTTTTTCAATCCTCTTTAGAATGGCTGTTGGAATTTGTGGATAACAAATTCTGGCCGAGGAGAAGGTATACAGCTGTAGATCAAATTTTATGCGGGGGGGAATTTATAGAGGTACAAGATGAGGATACACTCATCTTTTCTATTCACTAGAGAAAGATCTAGTCTGTGCACTTGAGAGAAAAATATGCTATTATATTTTTGTTTCCATAAATATTATTAAAATTATCTTAAGAAAATTACCTTTTAAAATGAGGATCAAAGAAACAACACACACTAATTCTCCACCTTCCCCCACAAACTGCTGGATTATAATTTTTTTGGGGGTGGCTGGCCAGTCTGAGTATCCGAACTCTTGACTTTGGTGTTACCGGCACCAGGCTCTCCCAAGTGAGCCACCAGCCAGCCCCTTGAATTATAATTAAGTAAAGAGATTTTAACCGTGTAGTTCTAAGTTATCCAAGTCAGCAGGATTACTTGTGTTTTCTTTTCTTCATCCCTAGTTGTACCACTTAAGAGAAAATTTCAATGTGTACTGCATCTGAAGCTCTTTTAGGTACCCTCAGTAGGAAAACATCCTAAACATAGAGTCAAATATTTAAATACTGTTTTAGTTATTTAAGCTCTGATTTACCATCAAAATTATTTTTATTCTAAAGTAGTTCGTCACATTGTCTGATATAATCAGATGCTTTGATCGGAGGAATGTTAGAGTAAACAATTCCTATTTAGCCTATTTACTGGGATTGCTAAACAATATAGCTTTTAAAATTATCTGGCCTGACCCAACTTTACTTAATTGGCAAAGTGCTACAGAAGAGAAGGAAGAAAAAGAAAACCAAGCTGTAATGGGGCTATCTAATATCCTTCAATCATGAAATAAATATCCCTTTTTCATGTAGCTCTGCTTGTATTATCAGTCTAATTATTCACTGTTCACCATAAAGCGTTTAATATGTTGTAACATTAGCTCTCCTTCTAAACACCTACTGAAACATAAGGCTTGTATTCAGTGGGTTGGCTATTTCAGTAGTCCATTACTGAAAAGGTCTTTAAAGTTTATTCATTAAACCTTTCAGCATTATCAAGAGTAATCTGCTGTTATGAGTAATCAAGGAACTTCTAAGAGCCTCACCTAACTTCAGGAATGATCACACATATATAAATTACATTTTAGTTTGCAGACAGCATTTTATAGTGCTATTAAGAGCCCTTCCCCCAAAAAATATAGTTATATATTATCTTTCTATATAATTTACCTTTAAGCTTTAAGAAAAATTTCACTTTAAAATTACTTTATAATCTGTTTCATACTGACACTTTACTCAATAATTTTACTTATAAAAATGACTCGGTAACTATTAAGAAACAGATTTTAAGTCAACTATCAAATGCTCTCAAAATATATACTGTTCTTCAGTGCCATGTTAGACACAGTATTCAGTTAATCCAATCATTTGAAAGTAGGTAGGACAGTAGTCTTTTTTCTTACTCTTCCATTATTTTCCAAATAATGTGCAAAGGCCCCAGGCTATCTCTACAGCTGCCTACCCACTGCTGTGTGGCACTGATCTGTGTTGTATCAGCAGAGAAATCAGAATAGGAAACATAAAGAGCCCTTGGAGGTTATTCTTCCAGAAAAACAAACTCTAAATGTACAAGTAGAAAAAATGCAGTAGAAGGAAATGTCTCCAATGGATATGATCTCTTATACTATAATCATTAAAATTATTATTACTAACAAATGGGCTTTTCTCCCTAGTATCAAAACCATACAACTCACTTTAACAATCTTTTCAGCTTTTCTCAGCTGGTTTCTGCCAAAGGATTCATCCCTAATGCTTAAGGCATATACTTTGTACAATGACTCTCCTATGCACCTAGAATACTATTATTTATGGAACATCTTTGGGAGAACTGAGAAAACAGTCTCTCAAATCACTTTCGGTGTTCTTGCATTTACATAAAGAACTCAGCTGAGAAAAGCTGTTAGTTTTTGAACTACTGTATTTCATTAAGAAAACAGCAAACTTAAGCCACTACTCTCTAGGCACGAATACCTACATAACTGAAGAAAAACGATTATCTGACTTGCATACATAGTGGAATTATAGAAATACCTGGGTAAAAGGCTTAATAAACCTGATAATAAAAAAGTTCCTCTTGGGCCGAGCCCGTGGCGCACTTGGGAGAGTGTGGCGCTGGGAGCGCAGCAGTGCTCCCGCCGCGGGTTCAGATCCTATATAGGGATGACCGGTGTGCTCACAGCGCTCACTGGTTGAGCGCGGTGCGGCCGGTCTCAAAAAGGACAAAAAAAAAAAAAAAGTTCCTCTTCACTTCTAAGTAAGAACTCTTTGTATCATCAGAATTAATTTAAACTCTGTTAAATCACCTGGACACAAAGTACAGATGCTCCTTGACTTATGATGGGGTTATGTACTGATAAACTCACAGTAAGTCAAAAATATACTTAATATACCTAATCTACCAAACATCATAGCTTAACCCAGCCTACCTTAAACGTGCTCAGAACACTTACATTAGCCTATTGGTGGGCAGAACCATCTAACACAAAGCCGATTTTGTAACAAAGTGTTGAATATCTCCTGTAATTTACTGAATACTGTACTGGATGTGAAACAGAATAGATGTATGTATGGATACTCAAAATATGGCTTCTATTGAATGCAAATCAGTTTTGCACCTCTGTAAAGTTGAAAAATCATAAATTGAAGCATCCTGTGTCAGAAACTGTCTGTGGTGGTAGGTGGCAGTATTGTTCTCAATGAGTTGCTCCTCGCTTCCTTGTAAGAGGATTATATACACTGCCTGTTGCTAAGGGATCTGAAGTACCTTTCTTTGGGAGAGGTCTACTTCCTTGCCACACTGACATCAGGTTTGTTTTGGCTAGAGAAATACAAGTAGAAGTGACATTATCAGTGGTCAAATACTTCTACCCGGAGCATGGACTGTTCTCATTGTCCCCTTCTTGAATGTCATATCACTGTATAAAACACTAAAATTTTAGGGTTGTTTATAACTGCAGCAAGCTGGCAAAAGGAATTAAAACCTAATATTCTGGCTGGGGTTTTATTTTGCTTGTGGCACAGGTACTGTATTTGCTCTTCCTATTCATACCTGGCCTACTTTTTTCTTTTGTCTTTCTCCTCATGCTACCCAGTGACACTGATTTTAACAACATGATTTGAATATAGGGGAATCTCCACATATATAAACTTCATAAGTTTCATATTGAAATAAATGCCTAAGGTTAGTGAAATTGTAGACTACTCAATACCAATAATTTAACCTTTGTAGGCTTGGATTAGTATGAATAAAAATTAGGGACATCTCCAACCACCCAACCCATCTTACCTCCTTTTCTACTACTTTAAATAAGGTTTGAATGACTGAAAAACAGTACTTGAATTTATAATAGTTTAAAATTTTATCATAGCTTTATAGAAAAGCTTTTACTGAAGGCTGCTCTACTTCCATGAATTGGCTTTACATTCATGCTTTGGATATTCAAGTTTGGCCTTTCATATCAGAATAAACCTTTGGATAATGAATATGATTTGGGAATAAATCTGATTATTCAAATTGGTCTTATGTTTGATCCCAACCTTTGCTTCCTTCTTAATCTCCTAGCACAACTAGCATGGCTTAGCTCTGATAAATCAATTACTGTTCTCCAGATATAGTACAAACTGTCACATACGACATTTCTTGTCTTTTTGCTTAATCTTTTTTTCCGGCCTAGAACACAATCTTCCTTTCATGTAAGTCTAAAACTTATCATGTTCTTTCACTAAGTGTCATCTCCCTGCACCTGCCTCTCCCTTCTTCCAGTCTTTACCACACCCTAGCATAATGATTTGTTTTTTATTTTCCTAAGGGAGGGAAGTAATTAAAAGCATAGCTCAGGAGTCACAAGATTTGAGTTTGAGTCCTGGCCTTGGTACTTAGTAAACAACTATGGAGATGTCATTTTTCATTGGCCCCAGATTGGAAAATGCAAATGACAATGATAACTCACAGCATTGCTTTGAGGATTAAAATGAGGAATGCATGTAAGATGCTTAGCATAGTGCCTAACACATAGACAATACTCAGTAAATGTAAACTATTACAATGTATTATTAATCCTTAAATTTCAAAGGTACTTAGCACAATGCCAAATATTTGCTACATTAGATACTGTGGGAAAACAAAGATAAATCAAGTAGTGTCTGAAAGAAAGAACAGGAGCAACAAGGGAATAGGAGAATCAGTAGTTACAACACAAAAGATGTCAAGGCTGGACCACAAATGCTGAGCAGGATTTTGATAAGCACATTCTGGGCAGAGGACAACATAAACAAAAGCACACACACACAAAAACAAAACCATGAAAACTCTCAAAACTTATTAAGGGTTAGTGACAGTCATGCATTAAATACATAAGACCTTTTGCCCTAATCTGCTATCAACTCTACTTTCTATAATTTTTCATCAATTATGGGCAGGCAGCTAGAAGTACAGACTTATCAATACTCACTCTAATGAAAACTCACAGATTTTATTCATGACAGCACACCTATAGGCCCTGCTATCAATGATATTTTATCTTCTTTTAAGAAAAAAATAAATTCAAAGGGAAAGAGGGACTTCTTCCAGGAAGGAGGAAGGATTGATATCACTGACATGACTGAGAAGTGATAACTAAAAGAAAAAGAAAATTCAGAAAAATTACAAAACACAGACATACAAATACAGCTGCATGAGGACACTCAGAGTCATAGCAAAGAGCAAATCAGGACAATTAATGTTCACTCTGTTTAAAAAGGCAAAAACATTTATAGTATAGTTTGAAAGATTTCTGGTCAAAGTAATTAAAAAGTTTCAGTATTATGGTGGTAGAGATCATTGGCATAACCCTAGATAACTGATTATTAGAGTTAGCCCCAAGGTGTGCTAAGAAGGTAGGAGGAAACAGCCTGTGGTTACAAATTCACATATTTTTAATAATTCGAATAACTGAAAATAGTATGGGTAGATTTCTACCCAAACTTTCCAAGTAGTTCACATAAGAGATTAACTTCAGTATCCTTCGTTGTAAATTGCTATTCTTATTTTAGAAGATGGTGTTAAAAGTCACATGACATTATGATTTAAACTATAAAAACAATACTTTAGCCTCTTAAATCCATCTCTTTTTGTAGTAGATAAGGAATTAAATCTAAACATATGAAGAAATTTTTTAATTTACTTAAGATAAATGGATGGGATGACCAAATTGCACTGAAATATAGGAAAACCTGTTATGAAATGCCTGACTGTGAATTTAATTGTATTAAATTCAAATCCCATGAATTTTACCTAATAAAGATACATAAAGGTGAATTTTCTAACAGTAAACAGTAAAGTCTATAAAGTATCATTTTTACTTCTTTTCTTTGAAACTGGGTTTATTACATGCAGAGAAATGTATAAATGTTATAGTAGAACTGCTCAATTTCTGAACACCTAAAACAGGGCTCTGCCACTTAACTGCAGTAGTATTCCTAATGTTACACCAAAGAGTAATACACAAAAGCAGCTTGCTCTGTAGAAATAATTCTACCTAAGTTTCCCAGTAACAGATACCACTGTAAGTACAGTCAACTCACATAGGAACAGTTATTTGTTTTGTTTCTCCTTCTCATTAAATTCAGTTTCTTTCTATATTTTGTGTTTAAATGGTAACGCGTTTTCATGTGTTCTTACCTGAGAAGAAAACTGCTTTATTACAGGAAAGGTCTAAGATGATGTTCTGCACACGCATACAAAGGAGTCCTCTTAAAAGTGTAAGAGAGAACAAAAAAGGGATGTAAAACTCATCTCTCCAACTTCAAAAGAAAGTTTGAAACGGATTACCAAGGAAATTAGTCACTGATCTTCTGAAGATGAAACTAGATGTTACTGGTAGGTTCCAACTATTTTTATATTAATTCTTCAGCAGCTATCACCCCACACTGAGATTCAAATACACAATACAAAAAGAGAAATTTATTTTGTCTACTATTTAATCCACATAACTCTAATAATATTAAAAGTATCATGTTTTCAAATTTAAATCCCTCATCTTTAATTTGCATTGAAAATTAATTTCATAATTAGTTCTCAATTCAAGGGAAAATTAAGAAAGTAACCAAAATAACTTATTCTTAAAACCCAGATATAAAAAAGGAAGACAAAGAATCAAAAGGGAAAATAACGGTTAAAGAGAAGAAAAAGATACGAGGACAAATGCCCAAATATTCAATCAGGTAATATTTGGGCACTTACGGTACTACATATAAATATGTATCATTATGAAAAGACCTGACTCCTAAAATAAGAAAATATTTAACATTATAAAATGTATGTTACACAGCCTTGTTTTAAAAGAGCTAGCTTTTTCTTTTGAAATTAAGGGAAAACAATTCTACAAAGTAAATAAGTTTAAATATAGGTTCTAAATTTCTTAAGCATCTACTTTTCAAAATACATTTTTTACCTGTGCAGTAGGTTTGCAAGTTTTCAACTAACCTCATCAACAAGTGCCATGGTACAATTTCTAAAAATCCATGCCCACAGGGCATGTTCTGCTCAATGTACAGATCTAAATGTTTTGTTCTGCCATAGCTCAGATGACCTGCTTGGAAAGGTCTCCATTCTATTTAATAGGAATTAAGTCTCCTTCTTTGAAGAGGTCTATTTACATATTGCATTTCACCTCATCCACATCCTCTTTTTAGAAGTTTCTGTGGGAACCCTGCTGCTTGATGACTTTGCAGCTCCTATAAGGTCGCTGTAGTTAGATTCTGTGATACTCCCCCTCAATACTCCCATTTACATAGGATGGCTTCCATGCAGTTCTCACAATCAGACTCCATAATATACTATGTCAAGGAGTAGTACAATATCAGTTTTGTTGCTTCACAGAGAGAGACATTTAGTAAGTTAAGAAGATCACTTTGTCCATATCAGATGGAATAGTAAGATGATTTATAAAACATGGCAGACAGTCAAATTTAAAAATTTTAGAAAAAAAAATATTTCTTCGTAAAAAGATAGAAATATGTTATAAATCAGTCGGAAGTTTTACAAGCTATTCACATAAGTTAATTATCAAATTTACTTTTATTGTTGATTTTCAAAGAAAACTGACCTGTGAAAAAAATCTCTTCCAGTCCTACAAAAGGTATTCAATGATTATCTATACATCAGGAAAGGGGTTCAATAAAATTGAAAAGGTAAGTCCTGGGCCACTGGACATCTCAAATATGAAGTAATAACTTTATTAAGTAAGTAGTTCAGCGCTGAAATTTAAAATCATGAACTTATACTAAAAGTCTTCTAAAAAATTACAGTTAACTACTTACAGTCTAAATTAAACTGTACACTTCAAAAAGAAAAAACAAGACAGTTAAGAGATTTTGCTGAATGAAAACAATTTTCTTACCCATCCTCAAACCATGAAAGTAAATCTTAAATATGACAGAATAGATTGACAATGCATATTCAGAAATATTTATCAAAGTTGTTTCTATTCAATAATGGGGTGATTTAAGTTGATCAGGTAGAACAGAAAATGCTAGTTCTTCTGCTAATTGCCTTCCATATAGGATGTAATATGTGTTAAATGATTTATAACTTAGAGATCTACTGAATTATTATGATCAAAGACCATTTAGCAATCTTAAACCTCACCCGCCCCCACCTCTTGCTTATCAAACAACATGGTTATATCATGATTTTTGGTAAGATTAATCTTCAGTCTTTTCAGTAACTTATTTTTTTCAACAAAATTTAACTGAGCACCAACACTGTGTCTAGCACTGCTCTAGGCATTGGGAAACAGTAGGAGACAAAACAGACAACAATCCTGCCTTCACAGAGCTTACTACTTGAAAGGCAGATAATATATAAAACAAGCAAGTAAAATATATAGTATATGACTAGTGCCCCGAACATTTTAAAAACTCTTACAACTCAATAACAAAAAAGATAAACAACCCAATTAAAAAACAGACAACCTGAACAGACATTTCTCCAAAGAAGATATACAACCAACAAGCACATGAAAAGAGACTCAACATCATTAGTTGTGGAGTATACTTACATTTATAAAGCAAATATATTTCACAGAGTCTAGTTCCCTATAGTTTCAGGTTTAGCCTAACTTCTTAAAAGTAAATATAAAATGTTAATCTTGCAAAAGACAGGAAACTTTCCCCAGGCTAAAAGTCTCTGCTGTAAGATAAAGAACTGTAACACAGCAAGGTTGCTGGCTCAAGGACAGACAAGTTACTCATTGATATGTAAAGATACTGGGAAATTGCTGTAGGGAAAAACAGTGTTTGCTAAGATCAAACTTTTGTTGGTGGATCAACTTAACCTTTGGCAAATTGAATTATGGAATGTCACTTTGCTTGTTACCAGCTTCTATTGTTAAACTATTACCCCACCTATGTTCTTTTCCTGTAACTTCCTGGTCTGGAGAATAGATGCAGGGTGAGAACCCCAATTTGTGGTTAATTTTGCAAGGAAGGAATGCCTGGCTCTTGAGGGTTCTGGGAGATTAACCCCTTCAGAGTCTCTCATTGCTCGGAAGAGATGGGCTTTGAGTAATCCTTTTGCGGCTCCGTCACCCAGGGGAAGAGAGATGATAAATCCATGTGAGACAAAGCAACAATTAGTTATTAGGGAAATGCAGATCAAAACCACAATTACTACTTTACACTCACCAGGATGGTTATAATAATAATAATAATGATAAAGGAAAAAGTCAAATGCTGGCAAAGATATGGAGAAACTGGAACCGTTGTATACTGCTGGTAGGAATGAAAAATGGTTCAACTATTGTGGAAAACAGTTTGGAGCTTCCTCAAAAAGTTAAACATATAGTTACCATATTACCTAGTAATTCCATGTCTAGGTATATACCCAAAGAATTGAAAACAGGTACTCAACCACTAGTACATGAATGTTCACAGCAGCAGTATTCACAATAGCCAAAGGTATAAACAACCCAGATGCCCACAAACTGATGAATGAATAAACAACTTGTGTTATATGCATTCAATGGAGTATCATTTAGCCATAAAAAGGAATGATGTACCGATACATGCGGTGATAAAAAATATATTAGAACTAGATAGAGGGGGTGGTTGCACAACATTGTGAATGTACTAAATGCCACTAAATTGTTCGCTTTTAAATGGTTAAATTTATGTTGAG
Source organism: Galeopterus variegatus (assembly GCF_000696425.1). Taxonomy (NCBI): domain Eukaryota; kingdom Metazoa; phylum Chordata; class Mammalia; order Dermoptera; family Cynocephalidae; genus Galeopterus; species Galeopterus variegatus. The sequence goes on from NW_007726437.1 coordinate 590,240, forward strand.
TGAATTCCACTTTAATTAAAAAATGTATCTATATATAAGCATGTCTGTCTGTCTATCAACAGAGACAAAGTCAGAAAAGGCACGAGAGGGAAGGTTAGTAAAAAGGGCAAAGAGAGAGGCTGAAATTTTAGAAAGAGTGACCAGGAAAGGGCTCACTAAGGGGAGATGTGAATAATGACCTACAGGAAGAAAGAAATCTTTTATACAGATATCTGAGGTAAGATCACTTTAAGCAAAGAAAAGAGCAGGTGCACAGGGCCTGCCAAGTTTTTGAGGCAGAGGAAAAGAGGCAAGTGTTACCTGGAAAGACAGGAGGGGAGGGCAGTAGGAAATGAGATTAGAGAGGTAACAGGGAATCAGAGGAGGTTGGGGGTGGGGGGACTTGTTGGCTCTTCTAAGGACTGGCTTTTACTCTTAGCCATGCAGGGTTTTGAGCAGAAAGAAGAGTGACTCGACATAACTTACATTTTAAAAGGAACACTTAAAAGTTACTTAATTGAGAAGATGCTATAGCTTCACAAGAGCAAAAGCAAGGTCATCAGTTAGGAAGCTATTGCAATAATCTGGGAGAGAGATTTCTCCGATTTTTTCTTTCAGTCCTTTCAGGAAGGGACTTTGTCAAAGTCTTCACAGTTTCATGAATGTAATCCCTTCTCTTAACGGTTTTTAGAAGTTTTCTTTTGATCCCTACACTGTTTCAATTTCCCTTGTCCTTTTTTCTCATTTGTGCTGATTTCTGCTTGTCAATAATTATTACTCAAATGTCTGGTGATCCTTTTGTGGTCTGCTCATATTTATGAGAACTGTCTGTGTGGGCAGGACTTGTAAACCTCAATGTGGGGTTACTGGACTGGGCTATTCCACTGAGATACCCTAAACTGCAGGACCTCAATCTTTTCTCTTAACTTGGTCAATTTGCCCAAAGAAAAATCCCCTGGTTACCTGCCCTCGGTCTTCATAACTGAGATTCTACTAACCAACTCACCATGAGCCTAGTTCCACTGCCCATGAATAATACCAGGCTATTCCAAACTCCTTCCACCCGCAAAGAGCTCTCATTTCTAATCCCTGACACTCAGTGGTCAGGCCTTTCTTCATAAGATCAGTGGAAAGGTTCTGACTGAGAAATAACTTCATCTTAATTTTTACTTCACGTTTGTCACTGTCTTGCTCTGTAGCCTTGGGCAAGTCAATTTGCGTTTCTTTCTGTTTGTGAAAGTGTACAAATAAAAATCAAACATTTATGATATGATTTAGATGAAGACTACTAAACCCAAAAACTCTAAAGCCTGATGATGCAAGATTAAAGTCACTTTGAAATTTCTGAAGATTTTTAAACAGATGTGTAGATATCTGCTTTTTACAAAATTACTTAAAAACAAAACAATTTATTAGTACTAGATAATTTCAAGAGAAATGTGTCAAGTAAGAAAGCTTAGAATAGTTACTTCCACAGAGAAACTCATAGACTTTGAAACAGTGTAGGTGATACTGTACCAAGTTACCAAAAGATGCAAGGTATTCTAAATCATTCTTTCTCATATTATATTTAAGAAGAAAATTTAAATTTTAAGTAAACATTTAAAAGTGATGAATTAAATGGTGGTATGTACTAAAATCTTTATTGAAAAGGTATCACAAGAAATTTAAGGAAATCTTGAAACATTTAACAAACAGCACTCATGCTAGAAAAGTACCAAAGGCTTAAAACTAGACATGCGTAGTACACATTATTGCCAGAAAGTTTCAGTTAAAGATCTTTTGCTACAGCTCTAATTCTTTCTGTGGTTCACGTAGCTAAAAATGAAACACATATAATTATATGGATTAAGTAAAAAGAATGTTTTCAGGAAGATAACTCGTAAAATTGCTTCGATTTATGAGATTTTATCACTACTTACTCGACTCCCTCCTCCCAGTTATTTAAAATCTTATTTTCCAACTATGCACAACAAGAACATTATACATTAAACCAAGAACATGTTGTTGAAAAGGGAAAGTTTAACTGTTTGGTAAATCACTCCTTCAAAGTGAACAAGAAATAATTACAATTTGATTGGTGGATTATCTATAAATATAAAATACAATAAACTTAAAAAATCAACATCAATAAACCAAGGTCAAGTTCTAAATTAAAAGAGACAAAGGGGGCCGGCCCGGTGGTGCACTGGAGAGTGCGCCGCTTGGGAGCGCGGCGGCGCTCCCGCCCTGGGTTCGGATCCCATGTGGAGACCGGTTCCCGCTCACTGGCTGAGCGCGGTGCAGGCGCAACACCGAGGGTTGCGATCCCGTTACCAGTCAGTAAAAAAGACAAAAAGGAAAAAAATAAAAAAATAAAATAAAAATAAAATAAAAAAAAAAGAGACAAAGGGATTGCTATGGTCTGAATGTTTGTCCCCTCCAAAGTTCATGTGGAAGCTTGATCCCCAATGTGGCAGTGTTGAAAGGTGGGTCTTTGGGAGATGACTGGATCATGAGGGTTACTCTCTCATGAACGAATTAATCCCTTCATGAATTCATGGGTTAATGGTTAAGTGGGTTATTGTGGGAGTGGCTCTCATGGCTTTATAAGGAGAGGAAAAAGCACATTAGTGTTCTCTTGCTCAGCCCTCACCATGTGATACCCTGTGTCAAGATGGGACTCTACTGAAAGCCCCCACCAAGAAGGCCCTCACCATATCTGCCACTCACCCTTGGACTTCCCAGCCTTCAAAGCTGTAAGAAATTCTATTTCTTTATTAATTACCCAGTTTCAGGTACTCTAAGTGACAGAAAAATGTACTAATCAGAAATAGAAACAACCATATACAATGTTGTAAACTTAATTGGATCCTTGTGGGGAGAGGAATAAAAGCTGGGAAAAAAAGCATTTTAGGGACCACTTGCAAAGTTAATTTTTATTTAGATGGTGAGACTGTGTGTGATTCTTATGTTTGTATGACACTTTTCTGTATTTTTTAATCTAGCAATGTACATACGTTATTTTGCAATTGAAAAATAAAATACATGCTGTTAAGAAAACAATGTTAGGTAAACTATTCATTTTTCAAACCAAGTCCATCATTTTGATAATGCAAACCATCATGAGCCAGTAGCTTCAACTTCTGAAGGAAAGTAGGTTAGAAATAAGAAGGGTGGAGGGCCGAGCCCATGGCGCACTCGGGAGAGTGCGGTGCTGGGCTCCTGCCGCAGGTTCGGATCCTATATAGGGATGACTGGTGCACTCACAGCGCTCACTGCCTGAGCGCGGTGCGGCCGGTCTCAAAAAGGACAAAAAAAAAAAAAAAAAAGGGGGAAAAAGAAAGAAAAAAAAAAAAAAAAAAAGGGGGAAAAAGAAAGAAAAAAAAAAAAAAAAAAAGGGGGAAAAAGAAAGAAAAAAAAAAAAAAAAAAAGGGGGAAAAAGAAAGAAAAAAAAAAAAAAAAAAAGGGGGAAAAAGAAAGAAAAAAAAAAAAAAAAAAAGGGGGAAAAAGAAAGAAAAAAAAAAAAAAAAAAAGGGGGAAAAAGAAAGAAAAAAAAAAAAAAAAAAAGGGGGGAGAAGGAAAGAAAAAAAATTCAGTAAAAAAATTAAGCTAAATAAATTTAAATAGATATAATTTTCAATAAAACTGAAGTTGAAATGCCAGACATTTTTTTCTGGGAAAGAAAATACTAGAATTTAATATGGTGGTCAATATGCCACAATTCTCATCATATGCAAAATTTGAGACCTTTGTTAATTTTGTACATAAATACATCAAAGATATTTATTTGGAAAATTTGCAAATTTATGTGCCAAATTTGGAATAAGGAGCCAAAGCCATTAACCACATGACACTGGAATATTTTCATTGCTAACTATGAGACTACACATGGGTAATATTTGTGGAAATTTTAGAAGTCATATTCCTTGGCACAACATAAATACAAATTATTCTAAAAATTAAAGGTATATATATTTGAATGTCATTGACTTAAAAGAAATACTTCTAAATAATGAAAAAATGAGTAGAAATCAAAACTGCTACTATTTATTCGATGAAATGTAAATTTGTATTTTCTCTTACTTATAACATGCAGTTAATATTACTAATAATTTTTGTCCAAAAAATTAATTTAATTTTCAGGATGAAAAAACAACATTTCTACTTATTATCAGAGTCTAATACATAATGCTTTTATTTCTATAAAAATTTAATGATATGCATACAGAACATATAATACTAGTAATTATAACCTAAAACTCAAAAAAATCTGTCTAATTAGATACTTAATTCAGTTTTCCATTTACATCTGCTTAATTCTTCATTTTAACAGAGCAAAATCTAGCTCTATAAATAGCAGTGTTCGATCATTTCTAGGAAATAGTATAATTATTCCTTCACAATTATTCATGCATTAAATATTACTAGCAATATCTTTTATGTTATTAATTTGCTTAATACATATCCTTTCAACCCATACAGGTTAAATTCAATACAGCTTCTATCTGATATTGATATTTTACTCTACCTCAGCTAAAGATTTCTACTTTCCTAGCCATCCAACATTAAGAAAGTTTTTATCCCTCTACAGACTGGTTTCTTTTGGAATAAAGAATGAAGTTTGGGTCAAATGCTTTTCACAGCTCTTATTAGTGGTATATTTCAACGAAAAAAATTAAGTTATTTACATGGTACACCAAGCATTAGTCTGCAATAATAGATCCCCAACCATCGTTGACCTTTGGAAGGATATACAAGAAGGAAGTGATATCAGAACAGCTACAGCACAGCTCTCTACATGCCTACCTCCCAACCCCAATCCCACTCTTATGTGAAGTGCATATATGAATAAAATGCTTGGATCATAAGTGGGTTCATTCTTTTTTTTTTTTTTTTTTTTTCTTTTTGAGACTGGCCGCACCGTGCTCAGCCAGTGAGCGCTGTGAGCACACCGGTCATCCCTATATAGGATCCAAACGCCGCTGCACTACTCCCAGCGCCGCACTCTCCTGAGTGCACCACGGGCTTGGCCCATAAGTGGGTACATTCTACAATAGCAAAGCTGTTGAGCACACATCTTTCTGAGGCTCTAAGATCTAATCATTAGAAACATACGTCTCATTAGCCATCTCTACCCTTTATCTACCAAATCCAGTCCATCACCAAGTCTCAGGAATAAATCTCTCAAATTCATGTAGTTTATTCCTCTCTACATCATTACCCTGGATCAAATTATACTCTTTGCTTACCTGAAGTATGACAATGGTCTTGTTTACCCATCCCCTAGGTTATCCTTCAATATGTCTGTTCTTCACATTAGCCAGAGTGATCTTTTCAAAATGCAAATTTAATCCTGTTCCCTTCCTTCTTATGTGCCCCCAACCTACTCCCACCACCAATTTTTAATAAACACAGTGGTGGTCATTACTCTTAAATAAAGAGTAACACAGCTGACTACTTTTCCAGCCTCATCTTACGCCTTGTCCTAAGTCTCAGTGCTCCAGCACTCCTCTTTCAGTTGTTCTCACTATAGTCTTTCCCTCCTTCCTTCCACAGACATTTATTTGCTCCAACTACTTCCTCTGTAGAGAATGGGCCTTTCCCCCTCTTCCCTTCATTTAATCTTATAGATGCCTTAGCGCTCATTGTAGATATTAGTTCTTCAAGGAAATATCCCAATCTTCCAAAACTAGGATACATTCTTACAGCATTATAGACCGGTGCTTTGTCAGCACTTATCACACTGATAATTTTGTAAGTGTGATCATTTGAGTAATGCCTCCCCCATTAGAATGCACACCTCCATAAGAACAGGATCCATATCTACTTTTGCTCACCACTGTATTCATGATGCTTGGCATAAGGTCAGGTACATACTAGATGCCCAGTAAATATCTGATAAATAAGTACATGAGTGATAAAGATAGTAGCAAGTATTACCACCTTCAGCACATAAGTCACACAAAGAGTTCCATTGCTTTACGTAGGCATTTACAATGCCAAATTACAAATTAAAAACTTAAAATATGCTTTTTAACCTATTTGTAATGAGTACAAAGAAGTCAGCACATGAAATGTACATCTAGACAAACAAACATAACAGTTCTATAGAAAGACATCAAAATTTACAATAAATTCCTGAGGAAAAATAAAAACAATGTTTGAGGCCACAGAGCATAGGAGGGGTCTTCAAAAAGTTAATGGAAAGATTCATATTATCTTTTCATGCTATTTTTCCACAAACTTTTTGAAGTACCTCATATATAGTAAAGCAAACAAACCCACAAAAAACAAACCAAAACTCAAAAATAAAAAATAACAGAAACAAGACCACAGCCAAAATTGCTGGCTCAAATTTAGAAATATTAAAGAAAGAATAACCAAATAATGGTTCTTGTTATAATTTCTAGAACAGCAAAATTTCCAGTACTCTCTATATGATGAAAACTACACAAACACTAGTTTATACTTAAGAACATCTAAAAATGGATGCAATAAATGTTTGTCAAGTATTATCGCTCTCATTTACCATTTAAGTGATCATCCAGCTTTCTCTTACTTTATTTCAAAGGGGAAGAAATTCTTTACCTGCAACTCTTTTTAAAAACATGTTCAAAAAGTCCAAATTCAATTATTGTAAAATACATTTAGAAGAAAGTATCTATACTTTTAAAAAGCTTCTTAATGAATCATGAAAAAAATTTTTAGGGAATACAAATGTCACTGGAACCCAAGTGTGGAAAATTCGTGCAAAAGCTTTGTTCATTCAACTAATGAATCTCTACCCAACATGCCAGACTATGCACCATATCGTGAGACTACAAAGGTAAGTCTCAAAACAGTAACGATTAGTATAAAACCAAAGAGTTCTAAAAGAGAGATAAGGTACTCGATATGTATGATTTTTAACATTTATAATAAAGAATCTAAAGTCTTACTACAAAATTTTCCATAAACACATTATGTGCGTGTGCTCTTTCCTATCCTGACTTTTCTGGTAGCTCACGGATACAACAAATGAAGACAGATTTAAATATTATGCATGACTTACATGGCATACATTGAATTTGTGTTTTGTCAGGCCTACATCTATGTAGCAGGATGTTTTGTGCTTTTTTCTTATGAACTCCATGTCTCTAATTCAACATTTCATTGCCCATGGCTGGGATCTACAGATAAGAAGACGAATGAGACAGCCCCTGCCCTGGACAAGGCTCACTGCCTAAGATGGGCATCCAAAAAAGAGTGTGAGAAATAGTCCCTGTGTGTTGTGTGATAAATGCAACAGCATAATGGAACAAAAGCTATGGGAACAACAAAAAAATACTAGGACAGGTAGGTAAGAAGTATACTTCATAAGAAGGAGGGCATAAACACTCTTGTGACTCTGTCAACAACCCTAACTTTTTCAGATGCTGGAATACAAAATGTCTGCAAAGTCACATAGCTCAATTGACACTGTTCCTTGTATTAACTTTCTGTGAAGTCTCTCCTACTGTTTTGATAACAAAATCATTTCTTAAATGTCAATCATAAAATTTAAGATTCAAAATATTTTCATCTTATTATCTTTTATATTTAAAACTTACAGACTTTCATATAATTTATTAGTTTTCCTAATGTTTAAGAATAGGGCTGGAGGTAAACATAATAAATAATTCTTTGGAAAATACACTTGGTATGTAAATTAAAACTTATTTTCTTTTCTGGAAATTTATAACATGATGAAATCCTCACTCAGGAATTAGAAACTGTTTGGTTTCTATAATTCACATTCTGTTTTTAACTTCTTCCTCCCTACCTCAGGAGAGCAATAACAGCAAAAGCTTTCACACTAAATGCTTCATATCAGTAAGGTCTGTACTTTTAGAGTTGTACTTTATAGCTTTCCCTGTTTAAGAAAAGGTAAGAAAGTATCTTGCTCTAAATCCACTAGCTGGACTTTTGCCAGGATAGTAAAAGCAAATACAGTAATAAGGAATAAATTAGATCCACAAAACTCAGCATGGTCAATTAAGACTTTGGTGCAATTTATATAATTCATAGTTCCTACAGAAACAAACTTTGACAAATACATGATAAAAAAGCTCATGGAGTAATCATAAAATTGCATTAGAATTGAGATTTCAAAAATACAATTTTATATTTCCCCCTTCAGTCTAGCTCTAGCAACTCTACCTATGATACTAGAGACATTTAATAATATTTGTTGAATAATGAGAACAATGACGATGACAGCACTTAAGATTTACTGAGCATTTAACTTGTACTAGACACTGATAAATATTTTATATTTAAGCCTTACAACAATTCTAAGAGCTAGGTACTATAACTAATCCCTATTTAAAAGAACTGGGAAAAGACGCTGAGAGATGTTAGAAAGTGGCAAGGCTGAGATTCAAATAAAGACTGACACTAAGTCTTAACCTCTCAATTGTGGAAAAATATTATACATAGTTAAAGGCTGAGATTTAGAAATAGCTTTTTTTATAAAAATTTTGAAATAAACATTCAAATGCAATTCATCTATTTCAATATTATAATCATGTATATAGTAAAATTATGAGAAATATTCTATCTTAAAAGAGCACTTGACTTTAATACTATTGAACGATTAATAGACTTTAAAATACTTTTAAAGGAGATGTTGTAATTAAAATATTTTATATCATGTAAGTTAGATTTTTATCCTCCCTACAAAAGAGCAATACAAAACTTTTACATTCAACTGTTTTCTCCATAACACACGTGATTTCTGAAAAAAAGCAAAAGCTAAAGCTTCAAAGTCAGAAAAGATAAAGAAATTATAAAAAAATCATGACAGATTTTATTGAAATGATTCCAAAATCAGAACAGAATAACAATATGTTCTTTAGTATTAATTTAGATTTTGGAACAATCTATTTGTTTAGAGGAAACAGGCTGAAGTTTGCACAAAGATCCAAACTAAATATGGACTTATGTTACTTGTTTGCCTGATGTCATACTTTAAAAAAATCCTGCTATAAGCATACCTTGGCAAAAAATACGGTGAGGTGAGTTTCACTGCCAACAATCCAAATAGGGAATTTTGGAGATTTCAAGTAAGAACCAACCTAGAACAAATGTAGCAAAATTAAACAAGTAAATGAAAAATTTATACTGCTTGTTAAATATTTACCCGTGAATATTTGAAGCACAAGTGTCCCATTCATACTTAAATGGAATGTATTGTGCCAGAGTGCTATACCCATAGAGAGAGATCAAACCTTCAAGGTTATATACTTAATCTATAAACACTGCATATAGTACAAAAACTTGAGAGCATCATTTTGTGTGTGTGACTGAGAAAAAGGAAGCTTAATAGTCAAAAAATAAAATAGATTTAAAAAATCCATCATGTTCATACTAACCAATTCCACACTTTTATAAAGACATCTTAACTTAAAAACAGCTAACATTATCAATTAAATTTGCTAAATTTTCTTTTCTCACACAGACTGCCTGTAATTGAGGAATTCCAAGTGAATACTTGCCAGTCAGGGCAAATTATTCTTTCCTAATCAGCCCGAAACCCCTGCTGCAACCACCACAGTGGCCCCATGGAATTTATTCTTATCACTAGTAGGGAAGTAGGAAACAGGTACTGTTTTGTATTCACATATAGAAATATTAGTATTTTTGTCATATGAGTTAGATGTGCTAACACGTATGGAAATCTTGAACCAGTAAGAACGATTTAGGAACAGCAGAGAAGAATAAAAGAAAAGAATAAAAAAAATGAAAACCTCAGATCAGTTTCAAAGTAGAAGGGGATTTTAGAGGTGAGCAGTGCAAGTCCTTCAATTTATACATAAGAAACCTGAGAAATATACAGGATTAGTGCCTGGTCTGAATTTAAGCAACTAGTGTAGACCTAGAATTAGAACTTAGGTTCTCTGATTCCTACTCTGGTGGATTTCTATTACATCATGCTGCCTCTTGTGGTGAACAGTTTAGGTATTGTTTAATTTCTCTTTTTGAAAAAGCATGTTTGTGTATGTATATTTAAATTAAGGTAGAAGTGAAAAACAGGATAAGATTTTATACAGTAGGATAAAAGGGTAAGTAAATGCTGAACTCATGAAGTGTTTTATAATAACAAAAAATAAATTAATTGAGAGCAAAAATAGTGCAATTGCTTTGCGAAACAGTTTGGAAATTCCTCAAAAAGTTAAATGCAGAATTACCATGACTAAGCAATTTTACCCTTGGGTATACATCAAAGAGAAATGAAAACATATGTTCACAAGAAACTTGTACATGAATGTTCACAGCAACATTATTCACAATAGCCAAAAAGTGGAAACAACCCAAACCTCCATCAATTGATAAGCAAAATTGGTTTATCGTACAACAGAATATCATTTGGTCAAAAAAAGAAATGAAATGAAGCGCTGGTACATGTTCAAATGTTGAAGAACATAGAAAATATGCTATGTGAAAGAAGCCACACACAAAAGGCTACATATTGTATGACTCCACTTAACAGTATATGAAATGTCCAGAAGAGGCAAAATCCATAGAGACAGAAAGTAGAGAGTTGGGGAGGAAGCGGAAGTGACCACTAATGGGTTTAGAGCTTCTTTTTGGGGTGAGAAAAACATTCTGGAATTAGATAGGGGAATGATTGCACAACCTTGTGATTAAAAAACACTGAATTGTATGTATTAGTCCTCCTTTACCCATGGTTTCACTTTCCATGATCTCAGTTACCTGTGGCCAACCACAGTTCAAAAGTATTACATACAATAAGATATTTGGGGGTGGGGGGGAGACCATATTCACATAACTTTTATTATAGTATATTGTTATAACTATTCTATTTTATTAGTAGTTATTGTTGTTAATCTTTTAGTGTCCCTAATTTATAAATTAAACTTTATCAGAGGTATGTACATATAGGAAAAAACAAGTACATATAGCATTTGGTATATCCTTGCCTTCAGGCATCAACTGGGAGGTCTTGGAACATATTCCCTGTGGATGGGTGGGACTACTGTACTTTAAAATGGTGACTTTTATGGCATGGGAGTGATAAATCAATTTTTTTAAAAAGTGCACTATCAAAACCACCCATAGCTACCTTCCTTGGTGGGACGGGCAGTTGTATACAGAAATATCACTTCATTTCTATTAATGAGCATAAATGGTCAAAATGATATGCAAAATGTTAAATTCATTTTTAAAGGGCAATTTGCTACACTATCAAAGAATGGGAAAATGTTCATATTTACAAAATTAACACAAGCACAATTATTTCCTTAATGTCATTTCTCTAAGCATCTCGTAAAAAGTAAATGTACAAAGATTTTTTTGAAAAGTTATATACAGATGAACACCATAGGGTAATTTAGTTTTTTCAAAATGCTGTCCTGACTCAGTTTCAAGGCCCTGGCTAGAGGCCAGTTTCCTTGAAAAATCTCCCACTGATCACCATGGAGTCAGGTTCCAGACAACTAGAGACAGCCCCCACGCCCCAGAGCATACAGAAATTATTTCAATTAACCAATCCACAGAGAGCTCATGAAACCCAGTTATTCCTACCCCACTTGCCATACATAAACTGCACCTTCAGGTCCAGCTTGCTGTTACTCTGTCCCCAGATGCAACCTTCTGTGTGGCCCTGCCCGGCAGCCCTCTCTCATTTGGAGTTTGAAAGGAACAGCACTCTACCTTTCAACTATCCAAGTGTGTTGTGTTATACCATTAAACGAATCTTTAAATCTTATTAAAAAACAAAAACATAGTTAACTGATAGAACACTAGAGCAATATGTGAACAGGAACATACAGCAGCTACTCACTTCCCACTAAGATCATGAAGAGAAAACAGACATACTTTTGATCTACCTAAAAGTTAAAGAAAAGCAAAAGCACATACTTAGAAAACCTTACAATTCTGGTCAAACTGTCCATTCATTCATTCAACAAATATTTATTTACTGAGCGCCTAATATGTACCCAGCAAGATAATGTTCCTGCCCTCAAAAGGTCTATATTCCATTAGGAAAGACAACAGAAAAACAAATTCAACATTGAAAAAGTTAAGTAAGCAAAAAGGGTCACTGTAAGTAATTATTCCTAATGTGAAAAAGAGTAACTGGGGGCAGTCGAGGAAAGAGTCTGAGGCACAATTTGAAGTACAACCTGAAGAGGAGAGTGAACCATTCATTTAAAGGGCTGGACTATTCCAGAGAGAAATAACAGAAAGTACCAAGGCCTACTGCACAGGAAAGGGCTGGACATGTTTGGGAAAGTGACAGGACACCAGCATGGCTGGAGCACATGGTCCAGGTAACAGGATACAAACATTGCTGGAAAGACAGATAGGATCCAGATCATTAAGGTCTTACAGACTACATGGTAAATATTTCAAAATATAAAATCTCTATACCCTAGCCTCCTGCAAAACACATAGGTGTATGCATGTGCACAAACGAACACTTTCTTTTAGAATATATGAGTGCGTGCGTGAGTGTGAGTGTGTGTGTGTGTGTGTGTGTGTGTGTGTGTGTATTGGGGGGAAGGGAGCACAGTTTGATTCTCTGGTTGCCAGGCTGTCTCAGAATATCTTTAGATTATATAATTAAAGCCACTGAAAATAAAAGAGCTGCTACTGTTTAGCAATATGATTGCTACTAATGAGTAAGGGCAGGATGAGACCTATTTGATTATCATACCCATATCACTCCTGTCCAAGTGTTGTCATGAAAGAGAAAAGCTGTCTGGCCAAAAAGAAAAAGAAAAAAAGACGACAAGACACTGTTATTGTTACTAAAAATCATCACCACAAGAACCACTGCCATGGAACCACCATTCTAAAATGGAAAAGAAAATTAGATCTATTACTTTCTTTTTCCAAAATCCTGCTATCTGATTAAGTGCAAATCATTAGCGACTTAAACCTCATTTTATTTGGAATACCTAACAGTTATTTCAGATTGTGTAGGAAGGAATGAAATGTACAGCAATGAATGAAGAAGTATGATGGTAGTTCCTAACCCTTGCACATCTGTTAAAGAGTTTAATGTTATGAAATGTTTGGAATTTCTTTGATGTGAAATCACTTTTTAATGGAATAGATAAAAGTTAGAATTTCAGGCATTTGGCAAATTCTTTTTCTTAGACTGATAAAGCATTACCAGTTGTTTTGGCAAAGGATACTCTGATAGTTAATGAAGAAATGGTGCTTTCTTTTTGTTCAGTTTACCAAAAAATACATTTACATTCAATAATAGATGTCTCTATTTTTACGTATTATTTTGTACTGGGTTCTGCCTCCCCTCACCCCCACAAAAAAACCCAATAGACCTGGCATAGAAAACTCAGAATGATCAGCCAGCTAAACTATCCTTAATAATGCTGTTAGCTTAGGGTGGGAGATAGGAAAAAATGAAAGAGAGTGGTATATATTAATAGTAATAAGCTAAAATATGCTGTCATAGAAACAAAAATGGTATCCACAACAGTGGACATATCAAAAAAAATTAAAGTACCTTAAAAATTAATTTACCTTACAGTATCTTAAAGCTTCCATTAATGTTAAGAATCCTACAGCTGCTTGTTCATGTATACCAAGAAGTTCTGCAAAAAATAAAACAAAAACAAACAGCACTGTATTAGTATCTATAAACCTGAAAAGTACGTATATATGTATATAAACACACATATATATGTATACTTACACTACACCAAAACTTTTACTTTCACCCAAACCTATGCTTTAAAACTTAACCCATACTTATTAAAGAGGTCACATCAAATCATCATTATGGTACTATTCATCATAAAATACCATTAGATCAGGTTTGTGGTGAGAAAATATGATAGTTCAGATGTACAGTTGTCCCTGGGTATCCATGCAGGACTCCCTCCAGATACCAAAATCCATGGATGCTCAAGTTCCATTTATAAAAAGGCATAGTATCTGCATATACCTATGCATATCCTCCCACATACTTTAAATAATCTCTAGGTTACTTATAGTACCTAATACAAGGTAAATTCTATGTAAATAGCTGTTATACTGTATTGTTTTTTATTTGTATCATTTTTTATTCTTGTATTGTTATTTTTGATTCTTTTTCTTCGAATATTTTTGATCCCTGTTGGTTGAATCCATGGATGGGGAACTTGCAGATAAGGAGGGCCAACTGCACATTAAATGTATTTGTAAAACTTTATATTCAATGTTCACTTTTTTAATTAAAGAATTTGTTCCCTGAAATCCAGGGAGTTATTGACAACAATAAAAGAAGACAAAGATATTTAATATCTATGCAAAAGGCCTAACTTCAATTGACTTTGATTTTGAAAAACAAATGAATACACTGATCACCATTAGTAAAATTTCTCATTAGGTAGCAGCGACCCTACTTGCACAATAGTTAAAACATGGACATTTGATTCTATCCCTCTCTCCTGTAAATAAACACAGAAGTGTGCTTAAGACTAGAGAAATAAAGATGAAAAGAAAGCCTAAGCGTTTACCAAAGGAGACAGATGGAAAAACATGTGCTCTCTCCCTGAGTGTGTGTGCACATATGAGAGCATCTATCTGCTTACAGTGTTAGCGAAGCCTTACAGAAGTGACAGCATTTGAGTATATGTAGGAGTTTTCCAGGATAAAAGAGGATAAGAGAAAATTCAAAGCAAAAATCCCTCCAAAAACCCAAAAAACAAAACACAAAAAAGGAGCAAATAAATATGAAAAAAACGAAGTATTTAAGGAGTGAAGAATTTGTCAAAGTCTCCTTAGATCGTTCTAGTCTGGGAAACCTAATAAATATTAACTAGAATTAAGAAATAGGTTCTGGCCGGCCTGGTGGCGGATTGCTACAGTGCGCCACTTGGGAGCGCAGTGGCGCTCCTGCCGAGGGTTCGGATCCCACATACAGACAGACCGGTTCCCGCTCACTGGCTGAGCGAGGTGCGGGCGCAGCACCGAGGGTTGCGATCCCGTTGCCGGTCCCAGTCCGGTACGGGTGCGACACTGAGGGTTGCGATCCATTGCCGGACACGAAAAAAGACAAAAAGGAAAAAAAGAAAAAAAAAAAAAGAAGTAGGTTCTGGAGTTGCACGAAGAGAGGACGAGTTTGACTTTAGACAAGCTGGGATTGAGTTACCATTAGGACTTCCAGCTAGAAAGGGAAAAACAACTCGTTGTAAGGCTCAGGGACACAGGCAAGAGAGGTCAGGGATGAATGTAGAGATTTGGGAGTCATCAGCATAGAGATGACAGCTCAACCCACGGATGTACATAAGACAGAACAGACAAAGCATACAGCACGAAAAGATATGAGATTATTTTTCACAACAGAGATGTAACTATCATAATAAAGTCTTTTCACAGGCTGTGGCCTTCAGCTAACACACATTAAGTAGAACTATCACACAGCACACCCTTGAACAACAACAACAAAAAAAAATTTGAGATTCTTTGGGTTAGAGCATCCAAAGGAAAAGAAAGATTCAGTGAAGGGGAACAGCCAAATAGGTAGAAATGGATACTTTATAGCTTCGCAAACGTTTCTCTCCCTTCCTTCTGAAATGTGAGCAGTACTGAATGTTTTTATGTTCAAAGAAGAATACAATACAAAAACAACACAAGTCTGAACTGCGTGGGTCCACTTATACACAGATTTTTTTTCAATAAATACACGGAAAAATTTTTTCAATAAATATATCAAAAAATGTGTTCATGACAAACCTAACCATACAGTTAAGTAGCCTAACTACTTAGTAGGCCATTAGTAGGCTAACAGTAGTTAAGTACTTAACTACTTCTCAAGTAACTAAGCTACTATGCTACATCCTCGTCCCACCACAAATGTGACATACTTAAATAGTAGGTAAGTCAAAAGTTATACATGGATTTTCTACTGTGTGGTGGTTGGCACCCCTAGCCCCCCATGTGGTTCAAGGGTAAACTGTATTTGGGTACATACAAATATGTAAAAAACCTTTCTATTCTAGTTAAAAATTATGTCCACTCTAAATACAATGTATATATAATTTCACATCCTTTTCACCATCTGGTCATGTTTCATCCATTTTTCCACTAGGATATTATGTTTTAACAATTAAAATAAAAATATTATTAACTCTGTCATTTTTATTGTAAATATTTTAGTATGCATCCTTAAGTATAACATCCAGATGGTATAAGCCAAGAATTGGTACGTTAACTTTTGGATTTGTAAATTCAAAATTAATAGAAGGCATGTATATATATATATATATATACAGTTTGCATTTTGTCACTAGCTTCTTACAGGCACAGATGGAGTAGAGCGATAGTTCTTGAATTGTGCTTTAAGACACTCTGGAGTCCACAAGACCTTTTCAGAGACTATATGAGGTCAAAGTGCTTTTCATAACATGATGTTAATTGACTTTTCTCTCCTACTCTCTCATGAGCGTAGAGTAGAGCTTTACAGATGCTAAATGATGTGTCATAATGCTACAGACTGAATTCATAAGCAGATATGAAAATCCAGCTGTTTACTAAAAAGCTAGATATTAAAGGGGTTTGCAAAAATTTAAAACAATGCCACTCTTCTTACTAATTTTTTTGTTTTTAAGAATTATTCTGTATTAAAGATATTATTTTTCTTAATAAGTAATAAGGATATTATTATTTTAAAATAAATTAATGTACCTTAAAACATTTCTAACATAAAAAATTTTGATCATTATTTGCCTATAATCCACGTTAGTAGAGCCTTTTTTGGGATCCTCAATACTTTTTAAGAGAGTAAAGGGCACGAGACCAAAAAATTTGGGAATCTTTGGGTTAGAGCATCCAGAGGAAAGAAAGAAGTGGAGGGGAACAGCCAAATAGGTAAAAATGTATACTTTATAGCTTCGCAAACTTCTCTTCCTTCCTTCGGAAATGTGAGCAGTACTGAAATGTTTTTATGTTCAAAGAAGAATACATATGCTAAGAAACATTTTCATCATTTAATTTCTAAAATAAATTACCACCACCTAGTGTTACGACTAGATACTACATCATCTACTCTCTTGGAATTTTAACAAATATCTAGACAAAATAGTATATACTAAATGCAGCAAACTAGCTGGTCATAATGCTTGGGTAATGAATTATTCAGATTAGGTCAGTTATCTTATGTTTCGGGATATAGTTTGGATAGTAATATTTAACAAATGCATTATGTTTATTTCCTTAAGCAGAATATATACTTAAAATTTTTTATATTCTTTTAATGAAGTACATCATTAAGAATATTTATTTTTATACCAAGCTATAAACAGTGAGGATATAATATTCTTACATATCACAAATTACAGAATTTATTTGTATGAGACTTTCTCAATAACTGTCAAAGAAGGCTATTTACATTTGCAGAAAATCCTATTAATTTTGTGATTTATTTATCTTTAGTTTTTCTTTTCTAATACTAATTATCTTATAAAAGAAAGTGAAACAAACCACGAAGACTCACCCAGCTTCTGACTCAATTTTCGGGAGTGCTACATATTAAATGGATTAAACCAGATAACACCAGAGAAACAAGATGATTCTTTGGCTTAACTGTTATATCTGTTTTTATCTTTTTTTTTTTTAATTGACAAATAGAAGTTGTATATATGGCGTATAGCATGATGTTTTGAAATATGTATACATACTGTGGAATATTTAAATTGAGCTAACATATATAATTACTTCGCATACTTATTTTTTGTGATGAGAACACTTAAAATTTACTCTCAGCAACTTTTAAGTATACAATACTTTGTCACTCACTATAATTACAACGTTGTACAATAGATCTCTTGAATTTATTCCTCCTACCTGAAATTTTGTATCTTTTGACCAACCTCTCCCCAACTGACCCCTTTCCCTCAATCCCATGATAACCAACACTCTATTCTCTGCTTCAATGAGTTTGTCTTTTTTAGATTATCTGACTATAATTTAGAATTTTCTGTTTAACTATTTCCTTAGCAGGCATTTAAGATTAATCATGATCAGTCTCCATCAACTTGTATCTGCTTAAGTCAATGTGACCAACCATGTTTATATATGCAGACTTTTATATTCCTGAGTACTTGGGTTTGCTGTTTTATAGTTTTCTCCTCAACTATCACATCTCACTGCTGTCAGTGTATCTAAGAAGTCTCTCATGGGGACTCCATCCCCAGCTCGGCTGAGTGCATGCTGATCAGAGAGGCACACTGCTGGAGAGGCCCGAGATCCGCGGAGATCACGTGCCCCACGATGCCGGTGAGTGACCGAGCAGGTAGGTCTCACTGTCGCCGGACTCCATCCCCAGCCCAGCTGAGTGACCGCTGACCAGAGAGGCACATCTCCAGAGAGGCCCGAGATCTGTGGAGACTACATGCCCTGCAGTGCCAGCGCATGACTGACCAGGTAAGGCTCGCCACTGCCAGACTCCATTCCCAGCCCAGCCAAGTGTGCACCAACCAGACAGGCACCTCCCCAGAGAGGCCCAAGACCTGAGGCGACCATGCACCCAAGGCGCCAGTGGGCGATCTAGCAGACACTGAGACAGCCGTGCCAAACTGGCAGCCCTGGCAGCATCCTAGCCAGACAATAGTGTCAAACCAGTGAACCGTGAAATCCCTTGCCACAATGACTAAACATCAAAGGAAAGATACCAGAAATATGAAAAATCAAGAAAGTTCACCAACAAAGGGTAATAACTCTCAAGCTCCAGATCTTATATAACCAGAAGCCCTTTAAATGTCTGACAAGGAATTTCAAGTGATAATTCTAAGGAAACTAAATGAGATACAAGAAAACTCAGCTAGACAACACGATGAAATGAGGAAAAGTATACAGGACCTGAAAGAAGAAATGTACAAGGAAATCAATGCCCTGAAAAAGAATGTAGCAGAGCCTGCTGAGCTGAAGAATTCATTCAATGAAATAAAAAACAGAACAAAGAGTTTAACCAGCAGGCCTGAAGAAGCAGAAGAGAGAACTTCTGACCTTGAAGATGGGCTGTTTGAAATAACACAGGTAGACAAAAAAAAAAAAAAAAGAAAAAAGAATTAAAAACACTGAAGAAAATCTAACAGAGATATCAGACAACCTTAAGCACTCAAATATCCAAGTCATGGGTATTCCAGAGGGGAGGAAAAAGATTCCATTGAAAACATATTCAACAAAATAGTGGCAGAAAACTTCCCAGGTATAGAAAAAGATACAGATCTTCAGATTCAGGAAGCTCAAAGATCCCCAACTGTATTCAATCCAAAAAGGTCTTCTCCAAGACATGTTATAGTCAAATTGGCAAAACTCAAAGACAAAGAGAAAATCTTAAAAGCTGTAAGAAACAAGCGTCAAATCACCTATAAGGGAGCCCCAAATAGACTAACATCAGACTTTTCATTGCAAACCCTAAAAGCCAGAAAGGAATGGGATGATATATTCAAAATACTAAAAGACAGAGATTGCCAGCCAAGAATACTCTACTCCGCAAGGCTATTCTTCTGAAATGAAGGGCAAATAGTATATTTCTCAGACAAACAAAAACTGCAGGAGTTCACTACCACAAGACCACCCTTAGAAGAAATTCTCAAGAGAGTACCGGGTTAGGTACCTGAAAAATAACTACCACTGCCATAAAAAATCAAGAAAAAGCAAAACCCACTAGTAAAATAAAAATGCCAACAATGAAGAGAAAAAAAAGTTTATCTACAACCCAACAAATACAGAAGAGAAACAGAAAATCAGAAAGAAAGGAAATAAAAAATACTTAAGAAATCCAAACAAAAATCAATAAAATGCTAGGAGTAAATCAACACTTTTCAATAACAACTCTTAATGTAAAAGGATTAAATTCCCCAATCAAAAGACACAGACTGGCTGACTGGATTAAAAAGGAAGACCCAACTATAGGCTGCCTTCAAAAGACCCACCTCACCTATAAAGACTCACATAGACTAAGAGTGAAATGATGGAAAAAGATTTACCATGCAAACAGAAATGAAAAATGAGCTGGAGTAGTCATTCTCATATCTGACAAAATAGACTTTAAACTAAAAACCATAAAAAGAGATAATGAGGGCCACTACATAATGATTAAAGGATTCATCCATCAAGAAGACATAACAATCATAAATATATACACACCCAATGTCAGAGCAGCCAGAATTATAAAGCAAATTCTATTAGACCTAAAGAAGGAAATAGACAGCAGGGGACCTGAACACCCCACTGTCAATATTGGACAGATCATCTAGGTAAAGAATCAGCGGAGACACATAAGATCTAAACAACACTCTAGACCAACTGGACTTGGCAGATATCTACAGAACATTCCATCCAGCAACCTCAGAATATTCATTCTTCTCATCAGCACATGGATCAATCTCCAGGATAGATCACATGTTAGGTCACAAATCAAGTCTCAACAAATTCAAAAAAATTGGAATTCTCCCATGTATTTTTTCAGACCACAATGGATTAAAATTAGAAATCAATAACAAGCGAAATTCTGGAAACTATACAAACCCATGGAAATTAAACAGCCATCTGATCTTTGACAAAGGCACCAAGCCTATACACTGCAGAAGAGACTGCCTCTTCAGCAAATTGTGCTGGAATAACTGGATATCCATATGCAGGAGAATGAAACTAGACCCATACCTCTCACCATATACTAAAATCAACTCAAAATAGATTAAAGAATTAAATATACAACCTGAAACAATAAAACTTCTTAAAGAAAACATAGGAGAAACACTTCAGGAAGTAGGACTAGGCACAGACTTAATGAATATGACACCAAAAGCACAGGCAACCAAAGGAAAAATAAATAAATGGGATTATAACAAACTAAAAAGATTCTGCACAGCATAATAAACAATTAACAGAGTGAAAAGACAACTAACATAGTGGGAGAAAATATTTGCAAAATATACATCTGACAAAGGATTAACATCCAGGATATACAAGGAACTGAAACAACTTTACAACAAAAAAGCAAGTAACCCAATTAAAAAATGGGCAAAAGAGCTAAATAGGCATTTCTCAAAGGAAGATATACAAATGGCCAACAGACACATGGAAAAATGCTCAACATCAGTCAGCATTTGGGAAATGTAAATCAAAACCACACTGAGATACCATCTCACCCCAGTTAGGATGGCTAAAATCCAAAAGACGCTGAACGATAAATGCTGGCGAGGTTGCGGAGAAAAAGGAACTCTCATACATTATTGGTGGGACTGCAAAATGGTGCAGCCTCTATGGAAAATGGTATGGAGGTTCCTCAAACAATTGCAGATAGATCTACCATATGACCCAGCTATCCCACTGCTGGGAATATACCCAGAGGAATGGAAATCATCAAGTCGAAGGTATACCTGTTCCCCAATGTTCATTGCAGCACTCTTTACAATAGCTAAGAGTTGGAACCAGCCCAAATGTCCATCATCAGATGAGTGGATATGGAAAATGTGGTTTATCTACACAATGGAATACTACTCAGTTATAAAAAAGAATGAAATACTGTCATTTGCAGCAACATGGATGGACCTAGAGAGAATTATATTAAGTGAAACAAGTCAGGCACAGAAAGAGAAATATCACATATTCTCACTTATTTGTGGGAGCTAAAAATAAATAAATAAATACACAAATAAACTTGGTGGGGGAAGAAGACACAACAATTACAATTCCTTGAAGTTGATACGACAAGTGAACAGATATAAGATTGTTGCGGGTGGGGCGAGGGATGGGAGGGAGGTTTCGGTAATGGGCCACAATAATCAACCACATGGTATATTGACAAAATAAAATAAAATTAAAAAAAAAAGTCTTTCATGGACCTTTCAAATTTGACGCTGACTTGGAAACCAGATAACTGTGCTACATTTATGTAACAAACACACCCTGAATGCTAAGTATTGAAAAGAACAATGCTAAGCACAGTACAGGAATACAAAGATACCACAAAGAAGATGAAGATGACCAGATCCTCTCAAGTGTAATTTAGTAATATACACTAGGGAACAAGGTATGATGCACCAAATGCCATGAGAGCAACATGCTCAGAGGTACGACAGATCGCTTTCAGCCGTGAGAATCAGAGTTGTCCTTGGAAGAGACAGCATGTGAAGTGGGCACTGAAGGACTGAACAGTCATAGATGGGAGGGATATAATGTAGGTCTTCAGGCACAGAGATTAGCATGAATAAAGATATGAAAACAAGCAGCATAATTTTGCTCAAGCATAAGTTCGTGATGGCTGAAAAAATAAGTGGGATGAGATAATGCTGGGTTTTTGAGTAAATAAAGAATCTGTAGTTAAAAACGAAAAAATTGATTTTTTTTATAAGAATATTATAACTAAAATAGAAAACAATAAGATACTGAAAAAGGCTTCACTATGTCACTTATAATAAAAGTACCTGAAATTTGAGTATGAAATCCTTTTTGGTCACAAGGAGCTTCTTAAACCTACTTACTGGTTGTTTGCTGTATTCCTAAGAAGTCAGGTTGTTACAGAGTTGGTATTCAGCTAGGGTTGCTAGATTTAACAAATTAAAAACAAAAAACCCAGGATTCCCATTAAAATTTAAATTTCAGATTGAAAACAAAATTTTTTAGTACAAATATATTCCAAATATTGTATGGGACATACTCATACTAAAAAAATTATTCATTGTTGTTTGAAATTCAAATTTAACTGGAAGACTTGTATTTTATCTGACAACCTGATTCTGGCTAATTAAAAATGTTTGCAAGTAATACAATTTGGGGAAGACAGAATTTCTGATCTTATATTAAATTTGATAAACCAAATACTTTTCAAATTTGTTTAGCACCTAGCCACTTAATTATAACCCATAATAATTACTTAATAAATATTAAAGATTCAAAATGATCTTAGTCTTAGGAGTTTAGATTCTCATATTTTCTATGTATCATGAGTTCAAGTTTTAATTAACTCTGCCTTGAGGAACAATACTGATTTCTACTTTCAAAAAAACAAAAACAAAAAAATGAAAAACAAAGAAACCTCTAGGTTTCTCATTCACAAGAGTTTGTCATCTCTATCCTGATCCCATAAAATGAAGAAAATACTAAAATAAAAATAATCATCTAATAAAATAGAAAAACAATAAATGTACAATGCAAAAGAATATACAAATATTAAGGGACGCCTTGAAGACAGAAAAGAAACCACAGAAAAACTGATCTACAGGAAAACAAAATCAAAGAAAACCTCAGCTCGAAATAGATGCAACAGCATTAAATGAAGACAGATGGCAGATAGATGGGCCAGACCACAAAAGGATTTGAGAGCCTTGGTACGGAGTGTGGATTTTATTTTGAGTGGATGGGGAAGCCAGCCATCAAATGGTTTCAGGCGAGAGAAAATCATGATCTGATTTAGTTTGAAGACAGAGAGTGGGCAAGAATGCAAGTAGGGTGATTAGTTCTACTGCAGTTTATTTCTATTCTATTGCAGAAGCAAAAGATAGTTTTAACAGTTGTGATAGAATGAAGTACATAGATTCAGGACCTATATCATAAACATTAAATATATTTTACTAGAGGACACACAAAACAATCTGATAGGAAGACTTAATATTATAAAGATATCATTTATTTAAAACAATCTACAAATTTAATGTAACCTCAACCTAAATCCTAACAGACTTAAAACTGAAACTTGAAAAGCTGGGAAAGAAGTTCAGTTGGAGTAGAGAATGTAGAAATGTTTATGAAAGTTTTGAAAAAATACAACATCAGGAAACATGCTAACAAATATCAAAGTATGTTATAAAACTATATAACTATAGTTTTAGCATAAGAACTTACAAATAGACCCGTGGAATAGAAAAGTTCAAAAAATGACTCATGTAAATATGGGAAGCTCTGTTTTGTAATAGAGGAAGAGTTTCATATTTATAGAGAACAGACTAGAGTTAAGACATTAGGTAATTCTTTGAAAAAAAGTAAAACGGTAGATCCCTACATCATACCACTCAATAATCAAGATGGATAAAAGAGGTAAACATTAAAAAAATAAAACTCACAAAAGCATCTGAAGAAAATACTAGAGAATATTAGTTTAATCTTGGGCTGGGAGAAACAAAACTGATACAAGGGGGAAAAATCAAAACAAAATGGAAACCATAACAGACAAGATCAAATGATTTAACCTCATAAAAATGAAAGCCTTGGGTGTAAAAAAAGACATCATTAGCAAAGTTAAGGGGCAGAAAAGGCTGGGAGAAAATATTTGTAACACAGAATTAATACACAAAGAAATAAGAGGGAACTTATTAAGAAATCCTAGAAATTGTGAATAAAAGAAAATAACCCTCCCCCAAAAATGCCAAAAGGAAGGAAAGAGGCAACTCCCAGGAGAAATACTAAAAATATGACAAACACATGAAAAGATGATCAAGTTCAGACTCACAAGGAATCAGAGAATTAAAACAGGCTCTCACTTATCAATAAAGTGACAAAATTTTAAAAATGGAGAGTTCTGAGTGTCGGCCAGGATACAAAAAAATGGGAACTCTTCTGCACAGTCAAAAGCATAAATTTATATGTTACCAGTTGGTAAAACAAATTTTAGAAGTAAATTTGGCATTATTAAAATTTAACAGATGTTCCTCAAAAGATTTAAACCTTATGAGTTATCGTTAAGACTTAGGATTTCAACTCCGAGGTATACAGCAAAGAAAAATGAAAACATATGTCCATACAAAAACATGTACATGAATATTCCTAAAGCGCTATTCATAATGGCCAAGTGGAAACACTCCAAATGTCTGTTAACTGATGAATAAATAAATGTGCTATATCCATACCATACAATAGAATATTACTCATCAATAAAAAGGTGTGAAGTACTGGCACATGCTAAAACACGGATGAACCCTCACAACATCATGCTAAGTAAAAGAAACCAGTTACGAAAGACCAACTATCATATGATTCCATTTATATGAAATGTCCAGAACAGGGAAATCTATAGAGACAGAAACTAGATTAGTAATTGCCAGGGCTGAAGGAAGACAGCTCAGAGAATTACTGCTAATGGGAAACAGGGTTTCTTTTTGGGTGATAAGAAATATTTTTAAATTGATTTTGGTGATGGCTGCACAACGCTGAGAACATATTAAAAACCACTGAATCGTACATTTTAAATGGGTGACATGCATGGTGTGTGAATTACATCTCAATAAAACTATTGGCAAAAACCACAAAGTTAACAGATATCTGAATTTTTAATACACGTTCTGCTTTTAGGAATCTATCCTGTAGGAATACTTTAATATGTACAGAAAGACTGATAAACAAAAACGTTTACTATAGCATTATTTGCAATAGCCAAAAATGGAAACAATCTAAATGTTCATAATAAGTAAACTCAAGGCAAAAGACAGAGTAGGAAATAATATGTTTCCTATATATTGACAAATCAAGTATTGATATTCTTAATACATAAAGGTGAGGGTTGGCCAGTTGGCTCAGTTGGTTAGAGCACATTGTTGTAACACCAAGGTCAAGGGTTTGGATCCCCATACTGGCCAGCCACAAAAAAAAAAAAAAAGAAAGAAGGAAAGAATAAATATACAATGGTGAGGAAAATGACTCATTTATCTTTTACTGAACCTTCTTGGCCTTTCCTGGGTAACACAGAATAAACATATTTTCTCCTACAGCCAGACTGGTGATTACTACTAGGTACCCTCCCCACCCCACCACCACCAAAAAATAAATTTAAAAAACCCGACTATGAGGTTTATTGGTTGGATCCATTTGAAATTAATCCCGCTTAATCTCACCTAAATTCTAAACTCTCAGTGCTGATTTCACATTGTAAAGTTTCTCATTTCTCTCATAACTCCTTTACCTACTTGTTCTAAAAGCAGTTGATTCAAACCCTTTCCCTTCTTTATCTGTCTTTAACTTAACCTCTGCCCACTTACTCTCAGGGGACTTTGAAATCTCAAATTTTCCTAGTTTAAATCTTTCATACCTCAAAATGTCTCTTCTTGGCATATACTTTCTTCTTGTTTTAGAACTGTTCATCTTTGCAAGGTTACTGTTACACTTGAACCTGTTCATTATCTCTTCTTTTGAAAGTGGCTCTCTTCCCAACAATTTAGGTGTCTTCTAACCCTTACGACAGAAGTGAAGTATATCATCTCTTGGCCATGTTGTGACCAGGAAATGGACTTCTCCCTCTCCATCCTTTCACCAGCAAAATATCCTCGCCTAAATTGCTAAAATATTTACTCCCTATGATCTGGCTTCTCTCTCAATTGTTCTTCTAAAGTAAAAATGCTAACTACTAAAATCATTGCTTTTTCTTAGCCGTCATGCAGAATGAAATATACTGCATGGCTTACTCTCTACCATGGACAAGAATCTTTGGATTAAATTCTAATCTCAGCTTCCTCTCTACAAATGGGACCAATACTTCTCAGAGCTACTGTGATATTTAAGTACGATAAACTTCTCCCACACCATTTCACATATTTATTACAGCACTCAAGACTCTAAATGTGGTATAAGAGGCAGTATATCATAATGACTAAGTATGTTGGCTATATGGGGGGCACTTCAAAAAGTTTGTGGAGGAATTTTGATCTCAAGATGGCGACGGGTCCGGAGCAGGCGTGCCAGAAGACAGCGCGAGCCTGAGAAGGGTGCGCTGTGCTGCCAGAGTACTATTTGCATTTCCAAGAGCAACAAAAAAAGAATAAATCATTGAACAACTAATCTACAACGACAAAAAAGCAACTACAGATTTGAGGTTTCAGGGCCAACACAAAAGAAGATTCCTGAGAGCGCCCAAGCTGCGCTGCGGGACCGAGTAAGCAGCCCGAGGCAACAAAGGCCAAGAAAGACGGCAGCGACGACGCAGAAACAGAGAGGAAGGCGCTGGACCGGCCCAGCTCTGTGAGCTCTGTGAGTGACCCCCAGCCCAGCCCCGCTTGTGGGGCAGACGCCCGTCCGGCTCCCGCCTACCACACCAGGCTAGGCACCAGCACCAGCGCTGCCTCCATTTTCTCGGGTGGGGGCGGAGCCGACCGGCTCGGATCGGCCAGGCCTGCCCTCCTCGCTTGGCGCAGCTCCTCACTGAGCCGTGCCACTTGCATGCCTCGGCGCGGGGCCCCCCAGGGCCTGCAGACTGGCCTACAATCCCACTCCCCCCGTGGATCTCTGGTGGGGCTGGTGGCGGGGGGAGCCCCCGGCCAGCGTCGGGAGGGCAGGGAAGAGGAGCCTGCCCATATTGTCACTCCATCACACCCTGGGCTTCGGCCCCAGGTAAACTTCCTGTTTCCAGGAGGCAGATACCATCTCTGTGGCCATCAGTTCGGAAGAACCCCAGACTGATTTCTGGTTGGGAGAGGTGAGGCCGGAGCGCTCTTGAGCTCACTCGAACCTGCCGGAGAGCTGACTGCTGGCGGGCGCCCAAGTCAGCCCATGCTGGGGGAATTCAAAGAGGAACTGTGTGCTGTGGGATCCCCCCCGAGGAGCTCACACCCTGGTGTCGGAGATAACTCAACTACACAATTAACCACAATACCAGGAGGAAAGTGAGAAGCCCAGAGAAAGCCTTATGCAGAGCCACAAAAGCACCCAGAGCATCCCTACCGGAAACCTGAAAGTCTTCCTGGGCAGGGCGGGGCAGAGCATGGGCTTGAAGTCCCAGCTGATAGACGAGGATTGCAGAAGACACACCCCAGCCCTGTACTGAGCGCACAGAGTGGGGAGGAGTCCGGCAAAGGAGGCCGAGTCTCTGCAAAAAAACACACATCCTGCGGGCCGCCTCTGCAAGGTCCAACAGCCCCACCTAGTGCACACAGAGTGGGGAAACACCCGGATAGCGAGGTGGAGAATCGGCAGAACACACATACCCTGTGGGGCCGGCAGGGCGGGATCCAGCAGCCAGGACCAGAACACACGGAACAGGGAGAACTACACAGGAAGTGGAAGATCAAAGAGTCCACACACCCTGTGGTACCGTCCCGAGATCTAGCAGCCTACTAGAGTCCAAGCTGACCAGAGAGGAGGCTTCCCGGAGAGGCCCAAGACCCGAGGTAAATACACACACAAGACACTAGAGGCCAACTGAGCAGTCACAGAGGTAGTCATACCAAATTGACAAACACAGCCATACCTTAGTTAGTCAAGAGGGTCAAACCTGTGAACAGTGAAACTCCCTGCCAAAATGAATAAATATCCAAAAAAAGATACCAGAAATGCAAAAAACCAGGCTTGGTGTTGTCAGCACCACGCTCAGCCAGTGAGCAAACCGGCCATCCCTATATAGGATCCGAACCCGCGGCCTTGGTGTTATCAGCACCGCACTCTACCGAGTGAGCCACGGGCCGGCCCTAAAATTACTTTTTTGATATGCTAAGGTATTTTTCAAAATATATAGATACCCTCAATCTCCAACAAGGGAACAGAGACTTTAATGGCAGGAATGGCTGCTTCTCTTTCCTTTCCCTTAAGTTGGATGGCACATAAATTCTGATTGCATTGCCCTTCTACCTCCTTAACCCTTCTGTGTAAGTTTTCACGTCTCTCAATGGAACATGATTATTGGTTGCTGGTTTTGTTCTTGCTGCTACAATCTCAATAGTTCCAGGCTCAACAAAGACAGCATGATGAAATGAGGAAAAGTAAACATGACCTGAAAGAGGAAATGTACAAGGAAATCATTGTCCTAAAAAAACAGTAGCAGAATTTGCTGAACTGAAGAAGTTATTCAGCGAAATAAAAAACACAATGGAGAGTTTAACCAGCAGGATAACGGAAGTTGAAGAGAGAACCTCTGTACTTGAAGATGGGATGTTTGGAATAACACAAGCAGACAAGAAAAAAGAAAAAAGTATTAAAGATATTGAAGAAAATCTGAGAGAGATATTAGACAACCTTAAGCGCTCAAATATCTGAGTCATGGGTATTCCAGAAGGGGAGGAAAAAGGAGAACGTATTGAAAACATATTTAACAAAATAGTGGCAGAAAACTTCACAGGCATAGGAAAAATCACAGATCTTCAGATCCAGGAAACTCCACGATCCCCAAACGTATTCAACCCAAAAAGGGCTTCACCAAGGCATGTTATAGTCAAATTGGCAAAACTCAAGGACAAAGAGAGAATCTTGAAAGCTGCAAGAGAGAAGCGTCAAATCACCTATAAGGGAGCTCCAATCAGGTTAACGTCAGACTTCTCAGCACAAACCCTAAAGGCTAGAAAGGAATGGGATGATATATTCAAAATACTAAAAGACAAAGATTGCCAGCCAAGAATACTCTACCCTGCAAGGCTGTCCTTCCAAAATGAAGGGCAAATAGTATATTTCTCAGACAAACAAAAACTGCGGGAGTTCATCACCACACGACCACCCTTACAAGCAATTCTCAAGGGAGTACTGGGATTGGACCCTGAAAGATAATTACCACAGCCATAATAATCCAAGCAAAATCAAAACCCACCAGTATAATAAAAATGACAATCATGAAAAGAAAACAAACAAACAAAAACACTAGCTGCAACCTAAGGAACCAACAAACACAGAAAACAAACAGCAAAACAGAAAGCAAGGAACAAATGACACCTAACACAACCAAACAACCAATAAAATGCTAGGAATAAATCAACACCTTTCAATAACAACTCTTAATGTAAAAGGTTTAAATTCCCCAATCAAAAGACACAGATTGGCTGACTGGATTAGAAAGGTGGACCCAACTATATGCTGCCTACAAGAGACCCACCTCACCCATAAAGACTCACATAGACTAACAGTGAAAGGATGGAACTTTTTCTTCTTCCAGGCAAACAGAAAAGAAAAACGAGCGGGAGTAACTATTCTCATATCTGACAAAATAGACTTTAAAATAAAAACCATAAAAAGAGACAATGAGGGTCACTAAATAATGATAAAAGGACTGATGCATCAAGAAGACATATGCAACAATCATAAATATGTAC
>NW_007726437.1:620395-674396 GCF_000696425.1 Galeopterus variegatus
GAAATACCACATGTTCTCACTTATTGGTGGGAGCTAAAAATAAATAAATTAATTCACTCACATACACACACACAGAAAGACCGGAGGGGGGAGAGGGGAAGAAGATATAACAACTACAATTCTTTGAAGTTGTTACAACAAGCAAACGGAAAGGTCATTCTTGGGTGGGAGGGGGGAGAGGAAGGAGGGAGGGAGGTTTCGGTGATGGGCCATAATAATCAACTACATTGTATATTGACAAAATAAAAATTAAAAAAAAAAAAAAGTTTGTGGAGGCCAGCTGCGAGGGAAAAAAACCAAAGTTCATGGAAAAATAGAAGTTAATACGAATCTTTCCATGAACTTTTTGAAGACCCCAAGTTGGAATCACTACTGTGGTTCAAATATCAGTTCTGCTATTTACTAAGCTGAATGAAATTAAGCAAGATACTTAATCATTCTGTAACTCAGTCTCCTCATCTGTACAACAGGAATGATCAATACAGGATAGTTATAATAATGAAGTGAGCAAATGGAAAAAATAGATATTTATCAAGGACTGAAGAAAAGTGAACACTACTAAGTAAATGTTTGCCACCACTGCATTATGAACTTTCTTATCAATCATCAATAGTTGTAATTGTTCTTTAAAGAAAATCAAACACTTGAGGACAAGGATTGTTTTCTTCCTGTACCAAAACATACAAAGTACCTCTAAGCAATTTACCGTGATGTTTTATGGTAATTTACACAACAAGCTTTTTTTGAAAACCTACTCTTTATCTGTACCTTATGCACATGTATCTAATTAGCTGCTCTATCCTGGAGATTCTATGCTGTTGTACACTCTCACACAGAGGCAGAAGGATACAGCAGGAGAATGTGCTATGGTGGAACAAGCACAGGCTTTGGGTGTGGTCAAAAGACCAGTTAGCTTATGCCTTGGCTGTTTGACTTTGGGCAAATTACTAACTTATCCAAGCCTCAGTTTTCTTAAGGTTAAAAAGATACATATCCAAAACATACTGCTTAGCACAAGTACATAATTACTAGTTGCAGGTTTTTTCCTCTTCCTTTGCCATTTCTATTATCATCTCATACTTCTCACTTGTGTTACGGCTTTGAACTGGTCATTCTACTCCAATACATTCTACAAACTGACAGATTAATGTTTTTATTTTACAAGTCTTATTATGTTATTTCTCTGCTCAATGCCTTTAATGACTTTGCTCCTTATGCTTGCCAACTGAAGTTTAAACTTCTAAGCATTCAAAAGTCTCCGTGTTCTTACTCACTCTATGTTTATAATCTTTACTTTACTAGTCTCCTTCACAAATACAATGCTCTAATCCACTGGTTATCAAACCTGGCTGCACATCAGAAACATCTAGGGAAAATTTTAAACTATATGCTTAAGCCCTGCCACCTACAGATTCTAACTTAATTGTTCTCAGCTGGGGTCTGAGCATTCATATATTCTTAAGTTCCCCAAGTGATGATGTGTAGTCACGGTTAGGAACCACTGCTCTATTTAGACAGCTCTGCCTCCCTCCTCCAAATGTCCACCTGCTCATTCCAACTGGCCCCATTAAAATGTTAACTCCTACTTAAAGTCTCTCCACTTATCCCAACATAAACATAGTAAGAAAAGTTTTCTCCTTCCTCTGAACATCTATGGTACTTTATTTCAACGTGCTTCATTGTATTCTGCATCATAGTTGTCTGTGCACATGTTCTGTTTCCCTAAACTAGGCACATAATCTTTTGAGGGAAAAATGAGTTCTTCCTATGGGCCAGTGTAGGCATTTTAGAAATCATCTTTAAAACAACCCTTACAGGTTGAATATCCCTTATCCAAAATGCTAGGGACCAGAAGTGTTTCACATTTCAGATTTTTTTGGATTTTGAAATATTTTTATTATACTTACCAGTTCTGCATTCCTAATCCAAAAATCTAAAATCTGAAATGCTCCAATGAGCATTTCCTTTGAGCACCATGTCAGTACTCAAAAAGTTTCAGATTTTGGAGCATTCTGGATTTTGAATTTTTGGATTACGGATATTCAACATGTACTTCCATATTTTATAAAGAAAGAAAATGAAGTCAAGAGAAGAAAAGTACCTTGCCTAAGCATTTTAAAACTCATGACTATCTAATTATAATTTTTCTCTATGTATTATATACCTGCTATCATATTGTCAAAGCAGGAAATAAATCCAATAAATGTTGAATGAATGTATGAATTTTTACTTTAAATTTGGTGACGATTTAACTTCAAGATTGAGGAAAAATGCAAGAAATATACCCTGCTTATTTTACTTTTCTAATACACATATTTCAAAGTCACTGCTTAGTTTTGACTTTTAAACTACACTTAAAAAATATTCACAGTAAGATGATAGCCTTGAAAGGAAATATTTCAAGAAATAGAAAAGGATGAATTTATATATACCAAGAACCAAAACTTAGATAATTGACTAACATGTTCTGTAAAGGAAGTAACAACTTCATGCCAAGAAGAAGAGCCTATGGAGCCTATGGGAGGTAGAGTGAAGAAAAGGCCTAGGGAGATAGAAAAAGTATTCTGGTTTTGGGAGTAGGATGGACTTGAGAGAATCTGCAGAATGTGTGGAAACATGCACTGGGATCACTAGTAGCTAGTTCTTAAATTTCTTAAACAGTAAAATGAAGGGTTGGATTATGCTATGGTGCTTTTTTATTCCAAAGTTCCATAATTCTTACTGATTTTTTTCCTTAATATTATATCCTTTTATGTTTCTGTTAATTAACTACACATATTCCTAAAATTTAAAAAAAATTTGAATTTAAGACAAAGAATCATTTAAATGGGAGCAAAAAGTGTTAACTAATATTTTATCAATCATAATATTTGCTCTGTCATTTGATGACAGTTTTATATAATTATAAATTAGAAGAAATTATAGAAGAAACACACTTGCCTTTGAACTGTAGAAACTATGGAGCTTCATGACTTAGAATACATACTTCAGTAAGGAGTACATAATAATTATTCAGTGTAAGTTGAACAAGTAAATAAATGAATTTAGACTGACCCAGAATAAACTAAAGGGAATTTTATGCAGAGTTATATATCAGCTCTCCTTAACTCAATGAACTGGCCAAAATGTGTTTTACTTCAATGTCCCTGGCAACATATGAAGCTATAAGAAAGAAATAATTGAGACTAGAAATGGAAATGGTAGTTAAATGTTGGTAGTTTAAAAGTCTCAGATGTCATTAAATTTGCCCAGTATTTTAAAGAGAATTAAAAGTAACATAGGAACACCACTAGACCCTCCAAGCAAATATTTCACATCACAATACTTTGTAATTCTCCTCAACTTCAAGCAAAGAATGAAACAGTGTCTCTGGATAAATACGTACAGTCACGCACTACACAAAAACATTTCAGTCAACAATTGACTGTATATATGACAGTGATCCCATAAGATTATAATGGTTATACCATATAGCTTAGGTGTGTACTAGGCTATACCATCTAGGTTTGCATAAGGACACTCTATGATGTTCACAAAATGACAAAATCACCTAATGACACTATGACGTTCACAAAATGACAAAATTGCATTTCTCAAACGTATCCCTATCGTCAAGTGCTGCATGACTGTACTATGTTCATATATGTTAAGAGATCTATTTATAGGTTGCGTTTAGGTTACCCTAAATGCTCTGGACTAGAAATGTTTAGAATGTTAGGAATATATGCAGAATACATATCAGTTGGGCATCTCTAATCTGAAAGTCTGAAATCTGAAATGCTCCAGTGACCATTTACTTTGAGCATCATGATGGCACTCAAAAATGTTTGAGGAATGGAGTATTTGGGATTTTCGGGTAAGGGATGCTCAACCTGCATTACTTTTTCTAATAAGTTAGTCCTACAATCCCAATATCAGGCTTAAGAAGTTATGTAACTTGACTCAAGTTACACAATTGGGATTTAAACCCAAGATTGCCTGGTTCTAAAATCTATGCTCTTAATGCTATGGTACCTTGGAAACTGTAAAAGATCCTTCTGTTAGAAAACACTTATTTTAACCTCTAAGTAATGTAAAGCCTTTAAAGAGATGAATATCAATCATATTTTACTGAAATATTAATCATAAAAGAGATAAACACAATAAAGAATATACTTACTCATTCCTGAACATTCTCTGTCACCATCCCATACATTAGAAACAGCATGTCCCGTCAGTAAGAGGTTAATTAAACTTTGGCTATTAATAAAAGTTAAAAAGTGATTAAAATATGAATAAAACTACCTTTCAAATAAAGCAATTCCAATGGTAATGACTTTCTACATTAACTTATGTTGTTTAAGAAACAAAGTTAAGGAAAACCATACATTTTCCATTTTATATATATATATATATATATATATTTTTTTTTTGTCCTTTTTGAGACCAGCCGCACCACGCTCAGCCAGTGAGCGCTGTGGTGCACCGGTCATCCCTATATAGGATCCGAACCTGCGGCTGCTGCGCTCCCAGGACCGCACTCTCCCAAGTGTGCCGTGGGCTCGGCCCCCATTTTATATTTTCCACCTTGCTAAATGTATCACTAAATGACTAAATGTATCACCACAATGGTATCTACTGTTCTATATATTCATAAAAATTTAACAACCTTATCCATGATATCATATTTAAATAATTTTTAAGTGATAGACTAATAATTTACTTAATATTTACAATCATCTTTAAAATACATATATAATTATCAATAATACATATTTTGTCTTTGATGGTACTTAGACCAATAATTTACTTAATTATAATCATCTTCAAGATACATATTATTAGTGATGTATATTTTGTCTTTAACAGAAGATAATTTTAACCCCTGAGGCAGAAAGGTCTAAAAAGGACTCATATAGTAGAATGGGTTAACTATCACTGTTTTAGTGATTTTGGTAACAAGTTATAAAGTAGGAAAGCATTTATAAGCAAATAAGGATATATTTATTTCTAAGTAAAAAGGAGTAAATTTCATAAGTGAAACAAAGCAGAATTTGTTAAAATACCTCCCCATTGTTACCTTAAAACAAAATATTTGCTACAATAAATGTGATACATGCATAAATCTAAACTGGATGTTGACATTTAAACATAAAGAAGCAATGCACAAAGAACAAAATTGGTCAAATCCATACACTTTATGTTGTCAACACAACTGACAAAATTATTTGAGTCAGTCACATTTCATCTCATGTTTTAGTATTCCTAAAAACTAAAGACCACATAAGGACATAATAGATTTTAGTTAATTACCTGCCATGTCCATATACAGGATCTATCAAAGGTTCGCTTGCATCTTCAATTTCATTTTTTATGTTTTCAATGCCCTAAAGAAACCAAAAATTCACTGGCTTATTTTAAAAACTAAAGAAAAATCAGGGTAGTTTAAAAACTGATCAATTTGTACTAAAAACTAGTAAAATACAATTAATGAAGTAACTTTTCTTCTAAAGAGTTACCCAGATTTGAACTGGGCATGCATTTGAGATGATAATTGTGAGTAGTAGTTCTTTAAAGAATATCTTTTATTTTCTATAATGGGCTCTATGTAAAGAACACTAATTGAGTTGTAAGTTATATGATCAAATGTTGGTTTAAGGGGTAGAGAGAGACAATATTTCAATTTCAAGAAAAGGAGGGAGAAAATTATTTAATACAAATTTAATATTCATTTAACTCTAGGTTAAAATCAAATTAAGACCTAATATATCTGCTAAGGCAACTGATTTTTTTTTAGGTCATTTAAAAGCTTATTGGTTCTAAATACATACACACATGGGTTCTGACTGAGACATAAATTTAAATACAAAAAAGGTATAACTATACATAAGAAAATGTAAGGTTTGCTTCTGATTGTGCTGTCTCACAAACATTAGTAATTCAAATGTGTACTGACAAAATAAAATGTAAATTAGTAGGGCAGAAAGCTTCTTATTTCCTCAAAAACCAATTTCCTGATACTTTTTAATCTCCCCAAAAGGCACTCAAATTCCAAAAGTTCCAGATACTTGATAAATACAAGACAACCTTGCATTAGGTATTTTAACTTCATCAATTCCAAAATGACAAAGATTCATTTTGTCATTCATTGTGCTATTCATAACTTTAACCATTGGTTCTTTCACATTATTAGCCATTTCTAAGGATTAACCAGATGATTAATCAACAATCGAAATATTTAATGAGTGCCTAAATACTGAAGAGGGAAACAAGTATGAGATCTTGCGCTTGCCATCCTCGTAACAAACATATGAAGCAGGCTATGATAAAATCAAAAAGAATAATATGAACAAATGACACAATCACTGGGGAGGAAGGATATATTTCAAAAACCAGCTCAAGGAAGAATAACTAGTATGATGATTTATTGGCTGTAAAACACAAGAGGCAGAGGAGGTATCAAAAGCTTTGCTTATAAAAAACTGGGAGAATAACGGACAGTCAAGAAGAGTTCATAAGAAACCAGTCATTTTTATTTGGGGGGAGGTGCGTGGCTGGCCAGTACAGTGATCCTAACCCTTGACCTCAGTGTTATAACACTGTGCTCTAACCAACTGAGCTAATTGGTCAGCTCTGAAACCAGTCATTTTAGATACCACCGTCACTGCTATTCCCAACAAAGAACAGGTACCTTTGGTTCTTTCTCTTATTTATTTATATTTATATTTCTTATTATTTACATTTCTAAACATGCTCCTTTTCTTTTCCATTCCATGGTCACTGCCCTGGTTTAGGCTTCACCTATTTCAATATGCACTTCTCCAGTCTCCTGACTCTAGTCTTATACTCAATACACTGACTCCCTCCAACACAACTCTTACCCCAAGTTAAGGAATCCTTTATCAACAAAAATATCTCATCACTCCCCTGTTCAAAATTTTTGTGGTGTTCCAATTTTGAGCAAATGAAATCTAAAGCATTTTTTGCAAAGTATGCAAAGGCCTTCATATTCTGAGCCTTCTTTACATAGTGCCCCATCTCATCTTCCACAATTGCCCCTCTTGTGTAGTATGCTGCAGTAATGTTGATCTGCAAATGTTCTGCAAACTGTGTTATACCTCCAATTTTTTATGCCTTTACATTGGCTCTTCCCACTGCTTGGAAAATTTTCCCACAGCTCTTCCATATAAAAAACTTTTACTCATCCATCAAGTCTTTACAGCTATCAAATGGTCCCTATGATATAAAGTCTACCCTTGACTTCACCTGATAAAGTGGCATGCCTTCTATTTTCCCACCATGCTTTATACTGCAAAAACTAAAACACCAAATACACTGCCATATGAAAGTAATAATTAACATGTTCTTTTATTTTATTTTTTTTTACGATACTGAATAGAAACCATTTTTAAAATGTACACCATATTATAAGCATAGTCTCTGGCAGACCATCACTAGTCAGTAAACATTTATCAAATGAAAGAAGTTCGATTTCAGACATAGTAAATATAGTAGGATACTCAAATGAGACTAACTGGCTTCCAGAGATACAAGATTGGTATTTGGGAAAAAAGGGTAAAAGATGTATAAATTGACATTAGCCACATAAAGGTAAGCTGAGAGAATGAAATATCCATAAAAGAAAAAGCCTGTGTGACCCAGGGATGAAATTTCTGGAATATAAAAATTTAGAAGGGGAGAGAAAAGTATAGAAACAGGTAAAGAATGAAATGAAGATATTAAAGGAAACAAAACAAAAAAAGAATCATGAGACATTATATAAAGAAAACTAGCACGGTGATTTATTAGATAAGTCAGAAAAGTGACTGGGAGAGTGGGGGTTCAGAAAGAGCTTCAAGAACAGATTAAGGGATCAAGTATAAGACGATGCCAAAAATCCAAGAAAATAAAATTCATAACTGACAGCATTTCATAATTAGAACATTATCGATAACCTCTGTAGTCCAGAAGAGCAGAATAAAAGTAAGTTTAAACTGGCTAAATAACCAATGAGTGGTGAGGAAACAGAAGTTAATTCCTTATTATCAGCACAAGATATTTAATTCTGAGATTTCGAAACAGCATGAGGGATACCATTACTCATCATAGCAGGAAAAAACAGAACTACACTAAATTAATAAAAAGCAGAAGCAGCATCTTCTTAAACGAACCTTTGTTAGTAACACGGAATAGAGAAAAAGCAATACTCCAAATTTGTTTCCCCACACTGAATACTGCGCCAAGACAGCATCTTTTAATTCTGATAAACTTCTGAAAGATCTTTTTCTGGGGGAAAAAAGAATTAAGTATTAGTATCATGATGAGATTGACTACATTCATAAATGGGAAAAATTTTTAATTGTCTTATACATTATAACACACACATACAAACAGGAGATTTTTTGTACGTGTCTCATATTTAATGGCTAAATACATATTTAGCCATTAAAAGCAAAACTATTGCGACTACTATCACTATATATAATATATACCATTAAGATAAAGTGCCCATTTCACAGGGAACCTCTTCATCTCTTAGGTGAACTGTCTGGCAGCAATAAATTCTTCAATAATATATAATTATTATTAATAGAGTTACTAATAGAGTAGCCCTCTTCAAAGAAGTGTTTAATAACAAGGAAAACTTTATTTTTAAAAGCCTGAAAATTATTTGACAAATATATGAATGCTAAAGATAAGGTATACATTTGTGGCTTCTTTTAAAAGAAATTAATGTTAAATTTCAAACCAAATGTCTATCAACATAGCCATCCTTACCTTTTATTTTGTAATAAAACATTTAAACACTCTAATGAAAATATGGGCCATTTTAACAAGAATTGTAGAAAGCTTATTTTGGCAAATAAGAAATAACTTTAGTATTTTCCCCATCAACAACCTTTATATTCACTCAAGAAAGAAAAATAGTCTAAAATGATGTTTTTCATTGTAACAATGACAAAACTTTTAATGTCTTTTAAAAAGTGTATTTGGATAGTTAATTTAGGACTCAGAACAGTTTAAGTATATATTTATAAATTATTCTTCCTTTTAAATTTTGAAAGCAAATTAATCTTCAGCTAATGGATTTAAAATTCTTTTTTAAGTAGTGCAGTACTATATAAATTTAAGAACCTTTCCACAGTATGAACAGACTTAAAATGGCAATGTGTCCACAAGGTAAATATTTTAAATGTTCCAATGTTACTTACTGAATTAATGCATGAAATCGCTCAAAGCCAAGCTCTTCGACAGCCAAGGCAGCTATACATAAAAGACACTTTTCAGCACTACACATGGCAAATAAATGACACAAGATACACACAGCAGGCTGTAAATACTTTCAAGCAATCAAAACTTTCCCTATTTCCTCACTCCCTTAAAATTGTTTGTTTTCAACTTTACTAAAACATGAACTTATATTTCAACATCTTAGTTACCATGATTATAACTAAAATGGATATAATACTGAGAACGTAGAAGGTTGAT
Organism: Galeopterus variegatus; assembly: GCF_000696425.1. Lineage (NCBI taxonomy): Eukaryota > Metazoa > Chordata > Mammalia > Dermoptera > Cynocephalidae > Galeopterus > Galeopterus variegatus. Next base: position 629,864 of record NW_007726437.1, read on the forward strand.
CAAACATTTCTTTTAAATTCAGTTATGCTAGGATACTTTAAAAAATATGAGAAATTATTGACAATCAGTGCTTCACACATCACTGTAATGTGTCCTGCACTTTTAAATAATCTCTCAGTTTATAGATCCAAGTAAAATCATCATAGCTAGTCTCCGTCCTTTATAATACAAAATCTTTTGGTTTAATGCTTAATTATTAAACAAATATGTATAAAAGGCATAGCACTTTGAAACTACAAAGGTTCAACAACTTTAAGTTTGCTTCCTCATTTATCTGTATAACTGTTAAAAAGTTTTCAGTAACTTATTTAGATTATGTTTATTAATACAGTACAAGCATAAATTTTAAAAACCCAAAGGAAATCAAAGCAAGCATTTCAATCAAAGGTAATGTTTACTGAGCACTTTTCTAAGTGCCAGGCTCTTTCCTAAGTGCTCTGTAGACCTCAACCTCATTCGATCCTCAGAACAACCCTCTTATCTCCATTTTACAGAAGAGGAACCTGAGGCACAGAGAAGAATCCAAATAAGAGCACACGGCAATAAACGACAGAGCTGACACTTTAAGCAAGATAGTCTTGGCTCCAGGAAGATAAAGTCTTTAAAGAAATCACAAACGAATCAAAAGGTCTACTTTAATTCGTCACAATGAGCAATTTCACATATATTTTATAAAGCAAATCTTATTACTTTCAAACATAAATTCTCACTAGTGAGTTAAGGAAATTGATTCATTATGAATTCAAAATCTTAAAAATTTACAGTATAAAATGTCACATTATGCTACCTTTTCAAAGCCTAGTTTCAATTTTCAAATGTTTCAAATTACTTTTTAAGATCTTTAGAAGTTCAAATGAATTAATTTAAATAAATTTTTGTTTTTTGTGGGAAACAAACTGAAATTGAACCTGAGTATTCACTACTGCGTGAACAAGTGTGCACTACCAACAAGCCAAAACTATACACACCACATAAGCCAATGAAATTAATGTTTGTACAGAGTGAAATATTAACAAGAGGGAAAAATATTTTACATTTAAAATTTCAGGATAAAATAAAAATTCCACCTAATCTTCACCAAATTGTACTAACTGCTCTGCAGTGCTTGATTATCCCAATAATTTTAGCGGGTATACTATAAAAGTAGACATAAAGATAGTAATTTAAAGAAAAGAGGCAAGCAAAATAAACAGCTTATAGCAGGCAGGGACGGTGGATAATATAAAACACAAGAAAAAGAACATAGCTGGGAATAAAGGAAGGAACAGGTGAGAGATTGTTATATGGAATAAAAGTTTTAATAAAAGTTCAGTTCATTTATCAATATCTAAGGTAAATTCTCAAATTTTCAGTTAGAAAGTTTCAAATGTACACAATATTTTAAAAAATTAAGTATAGTTTTCTTTCATGTCAACTTTTAAAATTAGGCACCAAAAAAACCTGAAAAATTACTAAAATATGTTTTTTGGGGAGCATTCAATATAATATACCCATCTAAATTAGTTACTGAGGTACCAAACTTAATGCACTACGAGGCCATTTAACCTAAAGCAACTTAACCTATCAGTATAGGAATATACAGCATATTCCACAGTAAGCACATAGAGAGATATTATTTTCTCACATATTAATATATAGAGCGGCTTTTAGCACATATTCTTTAAAACACCTTTTAAATAGTTTGACTATTCCTCTCTCAAAATTTTAACATCCGAAATAAAACTATAAACATGCTTAAATGCAACCCAGTAAAACCTGGAAAATATTTTAGAACCAATCTTAATGACATTTTTTACTATCATCCATGTGAGTATTTTCCATTTGTCTTCAAGTGTCATTATCAACTCTAAAAATGTTAAATTCTTTTTCAGATGCTATGTTTGAAAGGCCTGAAAAGAAAATGTTATTCAACTGTTTAAATTTTAAAAATTATTTCTTGCAAATGTACTACTATTAGAATATGCCAAGCTTAAGGCATTTTAATCACAGAGATAGGTGAGAGAAGACACTGACAACACAGGGATATTTCAGTCCAGGGAGACAACAGCCTTATCAATAATTCCATTTGTAAAGCAAGATGTATACCACAGCAATTGAAATTTACTTTCTAGAAATCAGGTATCTAATTTCTTTAAAGACAATTTCAGTAGACATAATAGTTAGGGGAATTCATTGTAGGTGGAATAAGTCACTTACTTATTATAAGCACTTGAGACTACCAATCATCAAAATCACCTACTGGACAGATTATTCCCAAAAAGCAAATCAGAAAACCAACTTTTCTATATAGCTTCCATACCACCAGAAGTCTCCATTTTACTAGTTCACTCTGGAAGTTTTTACGTCAATTACATAAGAATTTTCAAAGGTTAAAGACTACAGAATTTTCTTTATGAATTTTTAGGAATAATGAGAAGAGTTGTTATTTAATTTATTTTAAAGAGAAAAATCTTCAATCAAGATATGAAAACCTTAAGGCATAATTAAACTATCTTAAAATAAGCCATATATATATATTAAACTTTCCAAAAAAGTTTGGGAGAAAAATGTATAGCATGTAATGAAGAAAAATGTTACTATCTTTGCTCTAAGAAAAGATATTTTAGAAATTTTCTGATATCAAAAAATTCCTTTTTTTCCAATACCAAAGAAAAACAATAAGGCATTTGAAACTAACATATAAATAGGTTCTTTAAACTTTCTAAATAAGAGTTCTAAAGCTCAAAAGACATTGCTATCAAGTAGAAGATAACTAGAACTTCTTTCTAAAAAGGTTATTTTAGAGAAGCATTTCCTTTTTTTTGTTTTTGCTGAGATATTCCAGTAATTAAAATAATTAAAAGGGAAGTGAAAAATACTAAGGCTCATTATTAAGGCTTAAGCTAGAAAGAAAAACTATGTTACAAAAATTAAAAATAGTTTCTCTTCAAAATTTTCAATAGCTTTATTAAAACAAAGGCATAAGAAATAACTTCAGGAAATAAAAATGTATCTTACTAGAATGTTCCACTTGGCAACTAGACTCTGCAGGACTCCCAGAAATACTAGCAGTTTCCTCAGTTGTCTTTCCTCTTAACCATGAAACCAAGCAGTATGATCCAGAGTTGTCACAAGCACTTTCTAAAATATCACATAAGGTATGACAAAGGAGTTCCTTCTGCTCTTCCTCTAAAAACAATCAAAGTATAAGTTATAATGGTTTTCTCTGAAAAAAAAAATCTGTCATGAATAGCAATATTAAGAGTATGAATTTAATGATGAAAATCAAGCATTTTAAGAATGGGGAAAAATCCATAAGCAATAGATTTTAAGTTATATTTTAGAAAAACAATGTGCTTGAGAGATAAAAGATCACTTTAAATACTGCCATCAATCAGAAAAAGAAACCTGAAAAATGTAGAATCAAACATTATGAGGAAGAATATGCTACTTGGAATAATCTGATACTGATTATCTCTTTCTTAAATTGCCAACGTAACATCATCCATGTTCAAGACATGAGGTTGCCATTACTGCAGAACCAAGCACAATGTACAGGTCTGTTGAGACCTTTATTTTTTCCCTCCACTTCTGTATTAGTCTAATGTCTTTGATCATTCTGTCCCACAAAAATAAGAACAATGAGATAACATACCATTGTCACATATAATACCACAATCTATTACATTAGCAGAGGCCATAGTGGTTATGCTGCATAATACAGAAGCTACTGATACTGTATTGCAGTGATTAGAGCATTAGAATTTTATTTTAAAAAACAGCAAAAATATTCATACCATTTCTCCTGAACCTTGCCACCCTCCCCTTTTCAAGCAGTATTACTCTCCAGAAGTAGTACCACATTAAGAAACTTTCAAAAAAAGGGGAGAAGAGGTGTACATATTCTGTATAAAATTTTATGAGATAAGGAGGTTTCTGTCTCTCCTAATGGATTAAAAGTTCCTTAAAGGCAGGAACTGTGTCATTCACTTTATAACCAGCACAGCATTTATGATATTTCTATACGAAATTTATGACAATGCTTTACAATTTTTTTATCAAAGTGATATTCTGTGCAAGAAATATTATAACTTTATTAATAAAAAGTTCATGTTAATAATATCTCTTGAATAGTTTCTTCTCTACAAAAACTTATTTTGCATTTCAGCTATTATTCAATAAAAAATATATGACAGTGATACGTTAACTCTTACATTCAAAATCATTAGCAGATTCTATAGCCATGGTTTGGAATGGAAGCTTTTATACTCTTATAGACAAAACTGGGATTATAATATATCCTACCTTCATCCAGAAATTATTATGAGGTTCATAGGAAATTGTGTAAGTAAAGGAAAGATCTTTGTAAACTGTCAAGTGCAATGCAAATATTTATTATCAGGTAGCACTATAAAACTCTTTGATTTAATCATGTTGCAGAAGCTATGATATACTTCATTTGCAATTCAGAATTATCTGTTGTATTTGCACTGTGTAAGGCATTATACTAAAAGATGTAGGAACACAAAGATAATTTCAAGTTCTTGCTCAGAGCTAAATAAAACAAAAAAACATAAATGACTATGGTATGCTATCATTTAATAGTTCTGGGAAATGCTCCATATTTTAGAAAGAGGCCAAAGGTTTTTCCTTTAATTGTATTATCTTGTCCTGTATCTCTTATTTAGGAAAACCAAATTTGAAAATATACATTTTAAAAATCGGAGTTACTGTTCCTGAAACTGTTTGGAACATTTTAAAAATAAACCTCCTCAGAAAAAAATATCCCATTGATAGTTTACTTTTTAGGATAGAAAATTTTAATCAAACTATTGACAATGAATGCTGCACAGATCATCTTTAAAACAAAGGATGAAGTAAAAGTTCTAAAAGACAGCTATCATACCTGTACAATCCCGCCAAGAAGACTTCTCGGAAGAAAACAGGAGCTTCTTCAAAAGGAATGCCTTTATAAAATTAAACCAATAATTAGTAGAATGCATTATAAACATATACTTTTATTTTAAAATGAGAAAAACTAATTTGTACCTCTTGAATAGTTCTATAACATTTCAAGTGGATTTCCTTCACATTTGACGGAAACTGTGCATAGTTATTTACTCAGAATATACTAACATAAACTTGATTCTACAACCATAAAATTATTCTTCCTTAAAGCATATTTTCTGACAAGTAGAACTGATGCAAATAATAGACACATAATTGAAAATCACAGAAACTTACTGTTCTATTCACAAAATGAAGGCCCTATAGAACAGGAATATGTCTATATTTCTCTTAGATTCCTTGGAGTAAATGAAATCTAAATACAAAAGCGGTTCTGCTCCATTAGCTCTGATCTGTGACACAGAATCCCTCTTTAGAGACATCCTGGTTTAGCTCAAAAAGGTATAAAATTCAAAAGAAACAAAAAACTGACTTCTAACCTTTCCCTTAAGGGAGTCAACTATGTTACATTCATTATTTGATAGAAAGCATTTCAGTGTAGTGCTTCCTTTTCCAAACGTAGGTAAGGGTGTTTGTATCCTAACCACCTGCCTTGTTTAAAATGTAGATTCTTGGGCTCCACATATTGAATCTGAATCTCTAGAGGGTGGAACCAAAAAAAACAGGTTCACGTGATGATTCTTACTCACATGTGTTTGAAAGCATTAGTGCACAGTTTAAGAGGACTGCTTTCAGTCAGACAGACCTAGGTTTGAATCCTGGTTCCATTACTTTATTAACTAAAAATAATAATGGTAGAAACTTTAAAAGGTTGCAGCGAGGATTATATGAGAAAAATTTACGTAATGCACTTAGCACAGTACCTAGTACCTAATAAGCAATCGATTCTTGTTAAGAAGAAACTAAATATTCTATTGTATTCACATGGAACGAAATCCACAAATTCTACCATCAAGTGCTTCTGACTTTTCCCCCAAACCACCACCATTAAATGTAGTATAACTACATTATAAAACTTTGGAAGCAAGGTGGGGATATCCATTATTTCACTACTAATACAAACATAGTTAGCATTTTTATATACTTCCTTCTAGTCCTTTTTTCATAACTTTTTAATTTTATTACAAGTGAGAACTATAATGGGTATATGCTGTTCTCCATTTTTCCACAGGAGTCATTACTTAATTAATTAATTCATAATCACTACTTGTTTTATCAAGTTATTATCAAAATTTATTTAACTATTATTTCATGTTTAAATTACATTATTGTACATTAGGTCGTTTGCAAATTTTTTCTGCTACTATAAATATATGAACTTCTTGAATACAACTTTTTCTATATTAAGCCTTATTTCCTTAATAATTCTTATTAAGACTCAGAGAAGTACAACTATTGCATCAAAGAATCTGCAATATTATGGTTCTATTATAACGTAAAATTCCAAAAATCAAAGTACAAATTTGTCCTATATAATTATAGCAGTGTACGAATGTGTCAGCATCATCCCTCCCTTACATGCTCTGGCCATTATAATTTTATATTTAAAGATCAGAACAAGTAGGAAATAGAATCTAGTTACAGTTTTATTTTTACTTTCTTGGATTCCTAGTGAGGTTGAACAACTTGATTCTTTTGTTGTACAGCATCATTCCACCTGTTATTACTGCATAATTATGTCCATGTCACCACTATGGTCTTCATGTTTTTCTAATCAATTTGTACAAGTTCTGTGTATATCAAAGACAATATCCCTTTATTGCAAATATTTCCTGCAAATATTTTCTGAGTGTGGAAGCCATTCTTTCTCTTAGAGTGTTAATAATACATTAATTTTTAGTTGTCCTATGGTTAAATATTATTCCAAGAATAATGGTATATGATATAAGATGATATAAACTCATTTTTTTCCTCAAATTGCCAACCAATGCCAATGGCATCTATGAAACTTCATTTTATTTCACCATTGACCCTAGTTATTTCTTTATCAGGGTATATGATAAATTCTTGTAAATTGTTACATGTAATTAGTTCTATGACTATATTATCTATTTGATTCCATTATTATGCTTATTCTTCTAGCAATAGCATCATGTTCTAATTTTTATAGTTTAAAAAAGTTTTAGTATCTGGACTTGCTCATTTCCCTCATTGCTCTTAATGATTTAAATTTCAGTTTTAAACTGAAATGTTGGGCCGAGCTCCCGCCGCGGGTTCAGACCCTGTATAGGGATGACCAGTGCGCTCACAGCGCTCACTGGCTGAGCGCGGTGCGGCCGGTCTCAAAAAGGACAAAAAAACCCACCTGAAATGTTAATATAAATAAAATTATTTTATTGACTGAAAAGATTTATGTGACTATAACTAAATTACTAGGATAGGTTCAGGATTTTGAATATTATCCATTATTTGATTTTATTTTTTGTGACAGCTGGCCCCTACAGGGATAAAATGCTGGACCTTGGTGTTATCAGCACCATGCTCTAACCAGCTAAGCTAACCAGTCGGACCTTTTTACCTAGCAACCCATTTGCAAAAATAACTACCATTTTTGAAATACACTAAATTTTATGAAACAGGAAATTCTTATGATATACCTTGCATTTAACTATACACGAAGACTTTCAATAAAAACACTAGAGGTTCTATTACTAACCAAGAGGGGCAATATTTATATAATCTAATTCATATATGGACAGGACAAAGAATCTTTGAATTCAGGTAATATTCCCACTAGCAATCAAACTTTGCCTCAGTTATTCAGTTAAATTTCGTTCTTTATATTCAGGAACTCCAAGGCAAGGTTCAGACGTTCAAATTTTTCTTAATATTTTAAATAATTCTACTAATACAAAAAAATCAACTTTACTCTTTAAAGAAAAAGGCTAATAACTTATAAAAGATATATTTTGGAATCAACCATGAATGGATTTTTTTTTTTTCTTTAGGGAAATACATTTTAAATTTGAATAATATAAGTGTATGGAGCATAAGGTTTGAGAGACAAATTTACTTTGCAGCTAACAGTTTAGGAATGCATTCTTTATGCCCAATGAATCATAAATACCACATTAAATATGTACTTTCAAATGTGATGATTAAAACATAAACAATAAGTTATAGCTTTTATAACAGTTCTGAAGTTATACTGCTGTTCACGGACATTATAAGTATTACAATAAACTGAAAATGCAACTCTTGGTTTTGACAACAGCAAATCAGCCTTTGAAATTCAAACAATGTAACACATCAAGATTCAAAATCAAATAAAACCATCTAGATAAATCTGATTTTTTGTGCAAAAATAAAAAAAAAAAACTTTTTTTATTTTTAAAATTCTGTTTGAAATCAGTTGCTCATTTTACTTGGAAAGGCCAAAGCTATAGCCTAAAATACTATATACTTATTCTAAAAATTTAGAAAGTTTTAGGCCATGAAAATATTAACTCATCTTCAACTTTTTAGGAAAATCATTTTTATAGACAGAGCAAATGAAAACAGACAATTACTATGATTGTATGTATCTAGAATATAAAATGTTATCATTCAATAGAATCTTTGTATTACATAAGATGTAAAAGTCAGTAATTCCTAAATTTCTGAAAGTCAGGAAACACCTATTATTTTTCCTTGGAAACAAAGACAGTCAAAACACTACTGTTGTACATCTCACCCATATTCTGAATTCATTTTTGTTTTGGATATTTATAGCAATTTACATAAGCAAAAGAGTTAACTGATCATGTCTCATATTATATAGAGCACAAACATTAGAAAACAAAAACTATGAAATGTTTGAACACGTTCCTCTATGGAGTTGGTAAAGTAGTCTATGTTACCTGAACAGGTGCAATAACAGCACAGGGGCCACCTTCAAACTGTTCTAATGCAGATCCCTCTGATTCACTAAACACAAACCCTAAAAATGAAAGCAAGTAGCAACGATTAAAAATATAATTCAATTAGCAGCTAAAAGAATTTCTCATGCACTTTACTTTGGGAAAGACCACTTATCTCAGCAGCAAAATATCCAAAAGTCGTCAAGTGCAGTGGTTCTTAAAGTTTTGAAAAAAGCATCCTTTTGAAAAGAGCTATGGAACCTATGCTCCCCCTCCCAAATGCACATAAGTGCACACATTGATCCACAGACACAATTTTGCAACCCAGGGACCCCTCTGGGGGGATAAAGTATGGACTTTAGTAGAAGGACTCTAAATCGGATTTTAAATAATTCAGTTTGCTCTAAGGAAGGCTAGTTTACTGAATTCAAACAGAATTTTTAGGACTTTTTCCATATAGTACCCTTTTTATCATTTCAATCTTTAAGTCATGTTCTATAAACTAGAAATTAAATGGCGTCACAGAAGCAAACGTGCTTTGGCTTCATCCTAATTTAAATACTACCTAACGCATTAACTGATAGCAGCTAGTGGAAGTATTTAAGAGGGCCCTTGACTAGAAGTCAGGAGAATCCAGTTACTATCTTGACAACCTGGGGTAAATCATTTCACTTCCCTAGGCCTCTGTGTTCTTCTAGTTAAAATGATCATTTCCACTTCCAACATGCTAGGAATCTGTAAAATCTCATTAACGATTACAATTCAGTCATTCAGCCACCAAACATTTAATGAACATCAGATATTAAACCAATCATCCAGGATATATGCATGAATGACACAGTCCCTAGTCTGGAGGAGCCAACAGCCCAGGTGAAGACAGACATACAAACAGACAAGTACTGAAATAAAGGAATAAATTAATGTTGTTAACAGAAGACTGAAGAGAGTGCTGTGGATACAGAAAGGTATGGCTTACTCTGCCTGAGTCAACCCGTAACAGATGACTTTGAGGCTGATCTTGAATAGGAACTTACCAGAGAGGCTGTGTTGGTGCATACAATTCAGGCAAAGAAAATATCTTTACCAAAGGAAAATGGGTTTATGAGTCAGTGGGAAATTTAATGCAGCTAAAGGGGAGTAGAGGATAGAATGGGAAAGATGAAAGTGGGAGAAGGGAAGATGACAAGAGGTTAATACTGCAAAGGGCCAAATCATGACTCAACTAGCAAAGGTCCTTTAGTAAAGTGGTAAGTGATCAGACTGGGTTTTTTTCCCTCCTTTTTTAAAGGACCAGAATGGGAAAGAGGTTGTTTCAACAGCTCTATAGAGATGGTGCCAACCTAATAAAAGCAACATTAGTGAGGAGGTGAGAAACTATGTTCAACAGATATTTCTGAGGTAAAATCAAGACCCAATTAGTATGTGTAAGTGGGGCAAGGGCTTGGAACAAAAGAAATGAGATCTGCCTCTGAAGTTTCTAGTTTGAGACACTAGGTGATAGCAACTGAGACAAAAAATTCTCAAGGATCCCATTCCATCCCACCACCTCTTCTCTCTTTACCTTCAATCTCTCTCTTCCATTTAAACAACATGTAAACAGGTATCTCACACATCTCTTTTTTAAAAAAAAAAAAAAAAAAAAACACCTTAAGATTTCACCAAAAACTCCAACCAGCACTCCCACATTCTGGTCCTCCCAAAGACCACCTAGTCATCTATATGCACTTGTATGCACTGTTTTAATTTTCTTACCTCACAATTTTACTCAACCCATGATAATCTGGTTTTCGACTGTGACCACACCAAAATGATTCTCATCCAAGTTCATCAATGACCAGGACAGGCTATTTCTCAAGGCTTATCTTATTTAACCTCCAAGAAGATCACCTGAAGTGCTGACCGCAAACTTCTGAAAAACCTTTGTCCCTCAGCTTTTGGTCCCCTTTGTTCTGAGTTTTTCTTTTCTCTTTCTTCTCAGTCTTGTAGATAAACTTTGAAATGCTAATGTTTCCCAGGTCTTGGCTTTAGTATCTATGCTGTCTTCATTCTATACATTCTCTCTGGATAATCTCATCTAATCTCAAAATTTCCATTACTGGTTATAACCAGGTAATTCCCAAATATAGCCCAGATTAGAACTCTGGACATAGAAAATCTAAATTCCTTAGCATGATCCTGTATCACCTGGCTTCTGCGTATATCTCCTACTTCATACTTTCCCATTTTCTCTCTTTAGACTCCAGGTACATTGAGTATTCAAATATTATATTTTCTCTCTGGTTTCTTACCCTTTGTACATGATGTTCCTTTTGCCTGAAACACCTGCTAACCCTTTCTCCAAAAAACTCTTTTAGGCTCCACCCTAAAATGAGGATCTCTTGGTTCAAGGGCCCATAACACATCTTGAACAGTTCATTTCTGTCCCATCTCTAGTCCACTTTATAGCTCAAATCATCATCTTTCACCGAGAATGCTGTTAAGAATTTCCACCCAGTTTCCCCATTCTTCCCCACCTCCTCTTCAACCCCCATTTATTCACCATAAAGTTGTCAGAAGAATATTTTAAAAATGAAAATCAGATTTCATCACAGCCTGTTTAAAACATTTCACTGGCTTCTCATTACCATTAGAATAAAACCCAAACTCTTTTTCATGGCCTGAAAGACACTGTATGAACTATCAATCCAGCTGACCCTCAGTTCACTTTTACCTTCTTTATCTATAGTGATCTTAGGTCCTTAGTACACTCCAAGGTCTTTACTGGGACCTCGATGCTTGCTGTTCTCTGCATGAAATGTTCTTTCCCCTACTCTCTTCATATAGCAAAATCCTTCCTATCCTTCAGGACTCAGTTTAGGTGTTAACTCCTCAGAGAGACATTTCCTGACAAACCTACCTAATTAGTCTCTCCTATCATCGCCCAGCACAACCAGTACTTGTCATAATCTGTCACTATATTATTGTTTCTTTACCTTTTTAGTGTCTGCCTTGCCTTACAGGTATCCTGCCTGTTTTATTGACTACTGTTTTCCCACAGTATGTAGTATAGTTATTGCTCAATTAATGCTTGTTGAAGTTTTGGGAAGGAAGATAATGGAGGTGTTTGTTTCGAGGAATGCCAAATTCAGTTTCTAACATGTAAGACAACAATTTGGCAACATTTAGAAGAAATGGGAGATAAGGATCTGGAGTTCAGGGCAGGAGTTTGGATTAGATATAGCAATTTGAATCCTAAACATGTCAGTTAAAGTGAATGAGAGAATGTAGAACACATGATAATGAAGTTGGGAACATCAGAAACTGAGCAGAGGCTGAGTCAGCAAAGGACACTGACAAAGATTAAGTAAGAGAAAAACACATTAACTGAAGTCTTAGGAAGGATCAGAAGCAAAGAGTAGTCGATTGTTAAAAATGCTGTTGAGTAAAGACATAAGTTAAAATACTGGATTAAGCATGTCACTGGGAATACTAAAAAAGAAATTTAGAGTGCCAGGGAGAGTAGCTAGATTTTCAGATTTTAAAGAGTTGAAGTGTGATTCAGATTAGAAAGAGAAATAGTAAAAGCTAACTATTTGTTAAATGCTATAGCAGAAGTTTGGCAGAAGGGAAAAAGGATAATAGCTTGAAGGATAGTTGAATAAAGAATTATTATTTTTGTAGGTTGAAGAGAGCTAGAAAAAAAAAAAAAAAAAAGAAAGAAAGAAAAAAACAGTTTAAGGACTCCAAGGCCCAAAAGAGAGCAGAGAAAGTGTAGTGTGGTCATGGTGGGATTGACCAAAGACTGAGGTTCTCAAATATGGTCCACAGATACACTGAAAGTTCTAGACACCCTTTCAGGGGGCCCAGTAGAGGTTAAAATGATTTTCACAATAATTCTAAAACACTATTTGCCCTTTTCTCTGTGTTGACATTCACAATGATGGTACAAAAGCAACGATGGGTTAAACTGCTGGTTGCTAACACACATCAAGGCAGGGACAGCAAGCTGTACTAATAGTCACTATAGTAGTAAACACCAACATGCACACATGCACACACACACTGCCAATTTAAGAATGCCTTCACTCACGTACTAAAAATGACTAATTTTATTAAATCTTGACCTTGAATGCACTTTTTCTTCTTAAATATTCTCTGTGACAAAATGGAAGGTGGCCATAAAGCACTCCTGCTACATACTCAAGTATGAGAGTTGACAGTTACCTCAAGTAAAAGCACATGTGTAGTTTTTTGAACTGCAAGCTGAACTAGCTGCTTTTTTGTTTTAATGGAGAGTTGTTTTTTGAAGAACTACCAATAAACTACAATTATTCAGACTTGGGTATCTGGCAGACATTTTCTCATAAATTAAGTGAGTGTGACACATCAAGGAAAATAACTGGTAGAATATTTGCCACTGATAAAATTTCAAGCTTTCAAGCAATAACTTGGAAAACCTGTGTCCACCACTCTAAGTTTGACAGCTTCTCAATATTTAAAGATGTTTCCGATGAGATCAATAGTGATAGTAACAAATGTAACTTTTGATATGATATAATTAAATACATTAACATTTGGAACACCATCATAAACCAGTGGACCGATAATGTCCAAATGACTGATGCATGCTATTACAAATTAATGCACAGGTAAGAGGTCCATTCAAAGTACAAGACAGACCAATGGACTTCAATTTATCAGAGTACAAAAAATTCACTGATGTGGTTTCAGAATCCATATTGTAACTAACATCTAAGACACTCTGACTTGTCCAGTTTTGGTGTGACATAAAAGAATATTCATAATTCTTTGAAAAGGCTATTACAATATTCCTACTTCTTCCAATTACAAATGTGTGTGAGGCCAGATTTTCTGCATACATTTCAACCAAAACAACACATTGCAACAGACTGAATGAATTGGTCAATGTGACAATCCAGCTGTCTTTAATGAGCTAGACATTAAAGAGATTTGCAAAAATGTAAAGAATGTCATGTGTCTCACTATTTTTTCATTTTTCATATTGAAGGCCTTAATATTTCTAAGAGTGTAACAGAGTCCTGATTTCAAAAACCTTGAGGGCCACTGGCCTAGAAGAAGAAATTAATACTAGAAGGCTTCTAAGTTAAACATATAAGCAAAGAGGAAGTGATGTTACTCATTAAGAATGAAGGGAATAAGAAGGGTAGAAAATTGAGGAAAATAATTCTGAAAAATCTAAGAAAAGTTGACAAGGATAAAGAACTAAGAGAAGCACTGAGGGCTCAGCTAACATTTAATTACATTTGTATTGACATTGGATACAATTTTCTCCAGCAATACACAGCAGCCTGGGAAAGGATAAACAGAGAACTGGAAATAGGTAAGGTGGATGAGACAAATATAATAAGGATAAGTAAGTGACAGCTAAGTGCTGTTTATCATGTTAAGACAACTATATTTAAGGTCCAACCTAGGAACAACAGATGAAGCCAAGAGGACTTCCCCGTTTGCTCAGTTCTTCTCTTACGGGAATAAGGAAAGGGCCCCTGGTGTTGTATCCAAGTGCAGAGGTGAAATTGGCTCTTCCAAACTCTCAGTTTTCCTTAAATGTGAATTAGTAATGGATTCTTGCCTTCCTTAACAATTCTAATAATGTAATACAATTTTCAAGATCCATAGGTGGGGCTTAGTGTCAGAACTGCATCATAGTGAGTTACTTTTATACTTTGAATATTAAAACCCCATAGAGAGAATTCTAGGCAGATATGCTTTATGCCCGAATCTGTCAAATTCCAGTATACATGTTTCAGTGTGTTAATTAATAATGAACAAAGGCTATTAGAGCCTAAAATGAAATAAAGTCAGCTAAATGGAAATTAAGTATTCTGTCTCAAAACAGAACTATGCTAAGTAGGCTTTTCCTTTTACACTAAGATTTCACTGGAGTTTGAATTTCTTAGGACACAGAGTTACTTTTCTTTTCAAGTCTTCTCATACACAAATTATTTTCCTAGTTTTAAAAAGAATGAACTTATCACAAAATGGCAGCTGCTTTTTTCCTGATTATATCTGAAACTACCCAACTAAAACATCTGGTCTTAAAGATACAATTTTATATCACATTCCACAGTACTAGAGATCACAGGAAAGTCTTTCTCAGCTTCACATTTTATAGCTCATAACTAATTTAAACCTGAGCCATGAACCTCTTTGCAATTTCCCAGTTTTTTATTTTCGTAAGACTTACTATACATACATACATACATTATTCAAACCAGTTTGACAACTACAGCCTCTATAATTCTAGCTTTCCATGTAAACACAAGGCCATAGAAAGAGCTGGTTTGACTTTTACAAATTAGATGATCTTGGCTGAGTCAAGTATCTGAACTGGGACTTAGTTTCTTCATCTGGAAAAATGAGGACAACTACATTTGTCCTTTGCTGTCTTTCAGGGTTGCTGCAAGGATTAAATTGCAAAAACTGTAAAGCATGATACAAATGCAAGATATTATGATAGATACTTTGAAGTCTTTGAATTAAAAAACACATTATGTGTTCAAATTACCAAGGAATTAACTTAGTCATATACACTTACAAATTATGAATTTAAAAAATTGGTTGTTAGGCAAATCATGATTTAGGTATGTTGGAGAAAAGAAAATCTAACTTAGAAATAAAAGGCTTTCAACAACAACAACAAAATCTTTGAAATGATGTGTTCTACATTATCTTCACTATAGAAGAAAAATTAATAAAACTGATATATCATCTTATTACTTCGGTAAAATGTTAAATCACATTATAATAAACACAAAACATACTTTCAAACATTAACCCAAATGTATTAACTCCTAATACATTTTATCCTTATATTTTAACTGATCCCTCATTTTTCCCAAGTTACTTGTTAAATCTCATTTTTTTCATATTATGTAACAAAAATTGTCCTATATTGAAATCCCAAAACTAATTTAAATCAGCTACATCCCCACCCTCCAGAAACACACTGAACTGCTACAAATAGCAAAATTCAGTTTCTCCCTTTCAGGTTAATTTTTAGGTGAAAAAATAAAATAACTTAAGCTTGGAAGAAGAAAAAAAAGGTTAAATGGCTTCTGAGAGTTTAAAATCCTGATCAGGTGTTAGCAAGCTACAGCCCT
Organism: Galeopterus variegatus; assembly: GCF_000696425.1. Taxonomy (NCBI): domain Eukaryota; kingdom Metazoa; phylum Chordata; class Mammalia; order Dermoptera; family Cynocephalidae; genus Galeopterus; species Galeopterus variegatus. Next base: position 645,774 of record NW_007726437.1, read on the forward strand.
CATCTGCTTTTTTATAAGGGATGTTAGGAATACAGCCACACCTATACTATCTATTGCTGCTCTGGCTGCAATAGCATGGAAAAATATTGAGACAGCAACGACAAAGGCCACCGGCCCTTTAAGAAAAAATTTGCCAAACACCGAGCTACACAACTGATATTGAAAAGAAAATAAATTCCCAATAAGTCAAAATGTTTTTGTTTACAAGATTAAAACTTCTGCTAGATCTAGATGGTTCTTGTTCTGGTTCTGCTGGGATGTGGTCAACCTGACCATTTTCTAACATCTCCACTAATACTACCCTGGTCCAAGCCACCATCTTTTTTCTCCTGTATTACTGCAACTGTCTTTTAACTGATCTTGCTGTCTCACTGAATCCAAAACAGTCTATCCTTAAACACAACAGCCAAATCAATCCTCTAAGAACTTATCAGATCGTGCCTCTCCTATGCTCCAAACCTTCCAATGACGCCCATTTCATTCAGAATGAGAGCCAAAGTGCTTACAATGGCCTAGAAAGGTGTATATGATTTGGGCCATATTATTTCTTTTTTTTTTTTTTTTTTGTCTTTTTTCCGTGTCCGGCAACGGATCGCAACCCTCAGTGTTGCCCCCGTACCGGACCGGGGACCGGCGACGGGATCGCAAGCCTCGGCGTTGCTCCCGCGCCTCGCTCAGCCAGTGAGCGGGAGCCGGTCTGTACGTGGGATCCGAACCCTCGGACGGGAGCGCTGCCGCGCTTCCCAAGCGGCGCACTATCCATTGTGCCACCGGGCCGGCCCTGGGCCATATTATTTCTTACATCTTTTATTACTCTCCCCTTCACTCATTCCGTCTCCAGCTACACTACCTCCTTCTTGTTCCTTGAACAGCAGGCCGGGCATTTTCTGCATTAAGTCTTTATAATGGCCATTCCCTCTGCCTGGAACACTCTTTCTTTATATTTCTGCATGATTGGCTCAGTGTTTGGAATAAGTGTTTGCTCAAATCTCATCTTTAAACCAGGCCTATCCAGGCCTATTGCCTTTAAAATAAAAACTGGCCAAAAAACCAAAACCAAACCCACCCTACATTTTTTAAAGAAAAGGCATTTGCAAAAGAGAATTATCTAAAAATGCCAAATCAATTAAAAACAAACTATGTGCCACTCCTGCAGCTTATTGTTTTAACAACCATATCAAAATAATTTAACTTGACAATCAATTTAATTTCATATATAGAACATCTCTAGAAATAATTTTGTAAATATTTACTCTAAATATCTTCCACCTATATCTTGCTTATAAAAGACTACTGAGATCACAGTTGTCAATTCAAAGCACAGTTACAGACTGAAATAAAGCCAGAGTTGATGTCACATTATTAATGCAGCAATGTCTTGCGCCTATTCTCACAATCTCAAATGACTTGCCATAGCAATATTTAGCAATGGCCTCTAAGAATGAACAAATGAATACAATTAACATACCAAAACCGATAACAGAACCTCCCTCCCATTCAGAGGTGATAACTTAAAATAATACATGTTTGGTTGCCTTAAAATCTTGATCAATAAGACTATGAAGAATTACACATCCACAATACAACGAACTGCACTCTCTGAAAAGAAAAAAAAAAAAAAAAGAAAAAAGAAAGAAACCAATCCTTTATAATACTTTATTTCAAAATGTGATTACACATCCACAATACAACGAACTGCACTCTCTGAAAAGAAAAAAAAAAAAAAAGAAAAAAGAAAGAAACCAATCCTTTATAATACTTTATTTCAAAATGTTATTGATTGAACTAACGGTGTTATGAAACTTCATGACTACAGGTGGCGGAGATTCTAATATGTTATTATAAAGATAGTTCTATGTAGATAGTAATAATCCATTAAATAAACAATAATTTCTTGTAATTGTCAGAGTAAAGCTACAAAATTGATCTTTGGCTTAGCCTACAATTAAACACTTTTTAAATTAATATAATAGCTACCATTTACTGGGTGTTTACTATATGTAAGATATTGTGCTAAGCACCTAAATATATTTGCATGGCCTTTAATCCTCACAAGAACCCTATAAGGTTGACACTACTACTGTCTTCATTTTACAGAGAAGGAAACTGAGGCTTAAATAATTAAATAACGTTAACCTAGAAGCTAGGTACCCCTATTTCAAAGACTGTGCTCTTAACCATTCATAGAACTGCCCCCACGAATTTTCCTTGAATCACATCACAGTATTAATATAAACAAGGCTGACTACTACCTTATCCTACATTGTAAAATGCTTAATAAATGCTGACTGGTTACAATGGAAGTAATTTTTCCCAATCCTTTAGTTTTGTGTATTTTAGAGCTGTTCACTATTAGGATAAACAAGTAAGTTTTAAAATAAAATCTGCAAATGGAAGTGTCTAAGATTTCAGAAAATTGACGTAATTGGATGTGTAAAAAGAGCCAAACTAATAACATATAGGGTTTAGAAACTCAAAAGAAAATAATGAATACAGAGCTGAAACTAGAAATTCACTCCTAGTTTTACCAATTGGTGCAACTCTCGCCCAGTTATTTAACCTCCACTACTCATTTCTCTCATCTCCAAAACAAGAGTGATGGACTCAAAAACCCAACTTACTATAAGAAATACATCATGATTCTAATTTTACCAGCTCTTAAAACAGATTTATCTGGGAAAGAGAAAGGGATTACTTAAACCCTGAATTTTTGTTACAAAATACACATTTTGAAATAAGGATTTATATTTACTATGCCAAAATTCCCCCAAATCCTTTGGGAACTGGTGTTCTATAAATAAATGCTTTAATAATAGCGTTTTACATACATACATTACTGATCTTCCTGACTCTGAAGACTATGCTCTTAATTTCACTTAACCTCACCATAATCTTTCCTAAATAATTTTAAGTAACGTATCAGTTGCATTTTACTACCAAAACTGAAGAATTAGTTACTGGAAAATTAGTAATATAAAGCGCCCAGCAGAGCCCAGCACAGCGCAGGAATTCACTAGTTATTTTTTATTTCTATTTATTAACAAGACTTCTTATATAAGTAAAAATCCTGTCTGGATTACTATAAGTGCTGTGACCCATATTCATTGTTAACTGTATCAAATCCTAAAGTACCTCAAAACCGAGGATACTCTGGGCCAAGAGAACACTTTGTAGCAAACAACATTATGTTTATATACCAAGTATCACGTCTAACCACATAACTGCAATACAAACAGCAAAACTGCTTTCTGGAATGAGCCATCTTGACGTTCCCTCTCTCCAAAAACAGACCAAACACCAAAAACATAAAGCTCTGTTAGGGGATAAAGATAAAGACAACCACAGCACTCCTTGTGAGAAATTGATAACCGGGGCACGGGACACACCTTCGGTGTCACTCACCGCAGCCCAACAAGGAGCCACCCACCCCTTCTCCCCAGCCGAAGGGCAGCCCAGAGAGTAGTGGAGGCGCTTCGGGTCTTCCGTGGACAGCTGTACCACTCTCCTACTCCACCATTCCCCCCTAGGCAGGCAGGGCGTTTCTGGAAAGTCCAGTTTCAGCTCTGAGCACGGGAACTGGGACGGAGAGCGGGGCGGATGAGGGGCTGGGGCGAGAGGCGTCGCAACCAGACTGTCGCAGGGCAAGGGAAGCGGCGGCTGGAAGCGAGAGCCCAGCCAGGGTACCTTGCGTCCAGCGGCAGAAGATGGTGTCAGAGAGGCCGGGGCTGCTGTTGGTGCCCCACACCAGCTCCATCAGCTCTTTAGTCAGTTCGGACATGATGGGGTACGGGCGGGCGGATCTTCGCTTTCAGGACTCCTGCCCCGGAACATGGGGAAGGGACGACTTCGGGGACAGGAGGTTCGGGACGGCGGCGACAAAAGAGTTTGGAGGTTAGAGAGGAAAAGGGCGAAAGGCAAAAAAGCTACTTGCAGTGACCGCGCCTGTCAAGCTTGATCTGAGCGGCTGCGAAGAATTTCCCGTACCGGAAGTGCCGGTGCCACTTCCGGCTTTTTTAGCTCCCGCCCCTAAACCCCGTGTCGGGAGGCACCTCCCCGGAAGCGGAAGTGGGGGGGGCCGTGGAAGACCTTTGGGGGCAACTACTGGGTTAAATGTGCTGTTCCGGCTCTTGGGTAGAATGGTAGGTTTTGTACTGGGATGGCACGTCTGGAAGGCGTTAGCGGATTTCTACCCTCCTGGAATACCTTCTCTCCTTGGGCACTGCTCCTGTCCCAGATGGAGGCTCTGAGGACCAAATCTTAGGGCCATTAAGAACATATGCCCATTCTTTAAAATGTGTAATATTATGCAAAACTAGAAACTACAAAGCGATGGTCGAGTCAAAGTGGAGTAATATCCTTGCCGGTGTAGAGAGCTGCCCATAAGTTAGAGGCTCCTAGCCTCTCTGCCTTGTTAAGTCCTGGAAAGTCAAACCAACTTGTATCTAAAAACAAAACTGAAGAATGTGACATAATGTGTATTAGAAATGCCTCTACCAGGTGTAATGCAAATTTGCAAAGCTATTTGTGGGAAAACAGATTCAAAGCAACCTGTTTGTAAATGGTATAGCATTTTCATCTCCAATTTTTGAGAATGTAGGGTGTGTGGGCAACACCTGTATTTTAAGTCCAGGTTTTATTCATTGACTAGCATTCAGTTAAATTTAGTTCGTGTGAAAACTTCTACTTGTGCTGCTTAAAAAGAAAAGTTATATTGTCTGATCCTTTGAATTTAGAACGAAAGGGCAAAATCTGATTTTTTTTTCTTTTTGTCCTTTTTTATGACCGACTGCACCACGCTCAGCCAGTGAGCGCACCGGCCATCCCTATATAGGATCCGAACCCGCGGTGGGAGCACTGCTGCGCTCCCAGCGCCGCACTCTCCCGAGTGCGCCACAGGCTCGGCCCAAAATCTGATTTTTTAAAGTTTGTGTTTTTATTTTTGTTTCAGGAAAGTAGGGACACTTTTGAGTTCTGTGGAAACCATAGTATCTTGGGATGCAGTATTTCATAGTTGTTAGGAGGCCAGACACCCCTGACATTTGCACTCACTAGCAAGTTATCTGTCCTCTGCCTTGGATTTTTCTTTCTAAAATGGGGATAACATATATTTCCTATTGTAAGGAATAAATGGAAAAATCAACACATGCAAAGGACTCAGTATACTTCCTGGCACATAGAAGGCGTTTATACAATAATCGATATTTTTTACCTACAGAAGGTATTTTCTGGGAGTTTGAGACATTAGTTTATGAATTTTTTACTCATAAATTCTAGCCAGTTGTATTTTAGTATAAGAATACTTTATGTTCCCTACTTTCAAGGACATGCAGTTTCATGTAGAGGAATGCTTTGCATTAGTGAATTTAAATACATTAATCCTTAATTTAAAATCTTGTAGGTTGTAAATAAAAGTGTTTTGCTAATTTATAGTTTATTTCCAACTTCAGCACCCTTTGTGGTGGTTAAAGCGAATTGCTCAAAGTGCTTGTTCTATGTTCTTAGCTTGCCCCTGATTTTTATTCCCTTTAGAATACCCTTTACCCTATTTGGCAAAGCACATCTTCCCCATTCTTCAAGACAATGTGTAACCGCCACTTTGTAATAAAACTTTCTCCACTCATTACAATCTGAGGTAATAACTAAAACTTCTGAAATTTTATAGTACCTTATCTCTAACTTGTTTATGACAACTGCTGTTGTCCTTTGCAAAGAATTATTCACTCTTCTCCTGAAATATAAATTTGTGGATTGATGTCCCCCCAAAACTTAGTCCCCACTGTGACGGTGTAAAGAGGGTGGGAAATCCTGTTATGGTAATCAAAAGGGGGGGCCTTGAAAAGGTGATTAAATTGATGGTTTAATGATGGTTGTGGGTGTGGTCCTGAGGGTTTTAAAAGGAGAGCACATGAGGAGCTGGCCCTCCCTCTATCCTTCCCTCTCCCACTCCTTCTCCCCCTTCTTACTTCCCTCCCCTGCTTCCTTTCTCCCAGTCTCTTCCTCTTTTTTCTCTCTCTCCCCTCCCCACCCCCACCATTTTCTACTGTGTGGGACCCCTGAGTTGTTGTAAAGCCACAACCAAAGAAGGCCCTCACCATTAAGTATTCCCTGGACTTTGGACTTCCCAGCCTCTGAAACTGTAAGCAATAAGTTTCATTTTTATAAATTACCCAGTTCCAGATATTTTGTTATAAGCAACAGAAGTGGACTAATGCAAAAGCCAAAGTTCTATTTTATTGATAGTACCTAGCATGGAACCTTGAACATCACTGGGTCTCAATCAGTATTAGTCCAAAGAATGAAATTTTCCTTTACTGAAACTTAAGAATTCACTATCTTTCAGCAAATGAGGAATCAGGGAAAATAGTATCAACTGGTCTAGTTAAATATCTGATATTTGCATGGTGATTTATAATTTACATAATTCTTTCACTTCCAGAAAGACATGAAAGAGTCTATGAGTATACAGCCCATAAGTGGCAGAAGTGTTTGCCACATTTCATTTCTAGCTGTTAATGTATGGAAATATTAAGGGTATAACATATATAATACTATATCACATTTGGGTTTTTTCTATTAATATAAAGATAGTAGTTGTAGATTTGAATACCTGTCTGTAAATATAAAGAAAAAGGTAAAAATGAGAAATTTCTTGATGTGTGATTTTTCTTAGTTTCCAGCCACAGTGAAGCTGGCAAACTATTGGGTAGATATTAATAACAAACAGACAGAGGCTCTCTAAAAGAAAATATTTATTCAGAAGTGGGCATTGCAATGGAAATATGCTGATAATAGTAAACTGTGTCTGTATTCAGGTAGGTAAAGAAAGACAAAGGTTTTTTTTTTTTTTGACCAGTAAGGGGATCGCAGCCTGCAACCCCCAGCTTGGTATTGTCCGCACCACACTCAGCCAGTGAGCACACCGGCCATCCCTATATAGGATCCAAACCCACAGCCTTAGAGCTAACAGCACCACGCTCACCTGAGAGAGCCATGGGGCCGGCCCAAGACAAAGGTTTTTAAAGGAAAAATGAGGAGGATTGCATAATTGTTTCGAGATAATTATCCTTTGCTATAAGGATCAATAACAAGGATGGTGCCAGTGCAAGACCAGACAGGCAGTGCTGGGCAAACATCCTCCCAGAAGTATTTTTTGTGTGTAAGGCTGCGATGGCCTTTGTGACAGGTTGTGGTTTTTGCAGTCTTTTGTGGTAGCTCTTATCAGGCATTTATTCATGAAAACTCTTCCTTCATGGCCCTCCCCAGCTCTATTTGTCAGGTTTAAAAAAAAAAAAAGAAAAAAAAGTGATTCCATTTTCATTCTGACAAATTTCAGAATATGGATGTCATTTCCAACTTTAAGTTTTATGTGCAATATTTGAAATTTGTTAATTAGCAAGACTCATTTTTAACAAGGAATACTTGATTAATGTTAAATAATTTATTTGCTTAATTATTCATTAGTTATAATATTTAAACTGTGAACTTGCTTATACTACAATAGAAATGCAAATTAATATTTATTTAAATTTTTTTATTCAGTGATTATCTATAGAATAATTAATATTGAAGGCAGTCAGCTTTATTGCATATTACCTGGTACTGGATGATAATGCCTTTCTCTTTTGTTATAATGAATGAATTATGTAAATGTTCTTTGATGCCTTTTATCACTCCATGTGTTAGCATGTTGTTGTTTTTTTTAGGACTATGGTTTTGACTAAATTGGTGTGTATCATTAAGATGTAATAGGTTGCATGAATGATCTTTAACTTTCTATTTATATGTAAGTTTTATTAGTAATACTCTTTCAAATTCACATCAGGGCTCTTCCATAAAACTGGGCTGAGATTTCCATCATGATAAATTCTCTTTTACCAGCTTTACTTCTTCACAGCAATAGTTTATTTTATCAGACTCTTTCTATTTAATTATTTCCCTGTCTTTCTTCAAATTTTCCTGCCAAATGAAAGCACAACAGCTTCATTACCTGGTTCCTACCAACTACATTGGAAAGAACAATTCTCCACCTCAAAGCCCTCAACTCCTAATTTAGTGTATTTGCACTACCACTTATTTAGGAAAAATTAAATCTTTCAAAATCCCATCCCTGACACCCTGGCTGGCCAGTTAGCTCAGTTGGTGAAAGCCAGCCACAAAAAAAAAAAAAAAAAAAAAAAAACCCGAGAAAGAAAAGAACAAAACCTACCCTGCAATAGGATCAATAAGTTCTCCACTGGTCATTAAAACAACCCCATACTCATTTGTTAACAAAACTTATTCATTTATATGCCCTCTGCTTTCCAATAACTAAAAAAATCTATTAAAACAAATGAAACTAGTTCCTTTTGTATCATACTAACCTCAACTCAGCAGGATAATTGTCCTACTGAGCACACCAAGTCTCATTCAAAACCACTATCCTCATACTCAAGTATGACGTAGTACATCACTTCCCAAAGCACTTCCTACTGACATTAATAGAGTGGAAAAGGGGTTCTATCATTAAATGCTGGGGAAGTAAATTTAAATAAGTGTTCATTGTAGCTCTCCAAGAGTGGGGATTGTATTCAGTGTTAAATGACATTTGAATCATTTTATTCATTGAACTTCTCACACAGTTTATATTCTGCAGAATACCGTTAGGGAATCACTGGTATGATGGAATAGACTTTTGAATGGAAATATAAAATCTGAATGTTTTGGCACTAACTGCCCTTGAGTGAGTCATTTAACTAGCTATAGTTTGCTTTCTTCATCTGTAAATTAATAGGACTAAATTTAGATAGTCCCTCAAGATTCCACTTACTCCAGATCCTGCTTACTTTTAAAATTCTAAAAATGACTGTTTCAAACTTAAAATACATGGAAAGAATGGAGAGAAAAGCAAATGTTGAGATACTATATGAAGTAGACAAATAGTTTATCGTTATTCTTCATGAAGACATAGAATAAAAGAGGTCATTTGCCATTTTCCACTTACTCATGGAACATGAAATGAGAAGATCAAATTCCAACTTGTACATTAATCAAGACAGGCTATATTAATTGAGCATATAACATTTGCACACCTGGATGTATCATGGGCGCCTCAAACTCAGTATGTGCCACATTAAACACATCGTTTCCCACAAAAACCTGCTCTACTCTCAATGTGTTTTATATCAGTGAATGGTACCATCATCTACAAAAAAAGCTTATAATAATTACATCAAACCATGACAGTAATATTTAACAGAGAATATTGTATGTAAAACAATGAACACTGAAAAATACTATGCTTATGTTAGCTTCGTTAGTGATTTGAACAAATCATTAAAAGGAGTAAAGATAGAATATGAATTATTTCTGAATTTGTACTGAGGGAAACGTCAGAGAAGTTCAAATCAGATAGAATTTTGACTAGAGAAGAAAGAGAGAATGTGTATTTTTGGCATGAAACATTACTGTGGCAGAATCCTGACATTTATTTTACTAGAGAGAGATGAGTCAGGAATATCAGGTTAAGGAGGATGTTACGGACTGAACTGCATTCCTCCAAAATCCATATATTGAAGCCATAACCCGTAATATAATTGTACTTGGAGATAGAACCTTTAAGAAGGTAATTAAAGTTATATGAGGTCATATGGGGGGGCCCAAATCCAATAGGACTGTCGTTTTTATAAGAGGAGGAGGAGGCATCAGAGCATGTTCTCTTTTTATGCACACAGAGGAAAGGTCATATGAGAACACAGTGAGAAGGTGGCCATTAAAAAGCCGGAAAGAAGGCTTGGCCAGATACCAACCCTGTCAGCACCTGGATCTTGAACTTCTAGCCCCCAGAACTGTGAGAAAACAAATTTATGCTGCTTAAGCCACCTAGTCTGTGGTATTTTTTTTATGACAACCCTTGCTGACTAGTGCTGAGGGTCAGAATCTTAAGATCACCAAATTCTATCTTAAATAACACCAGCTAATATATGAATATATTGATTGCTTTTTGTTCCAGTCACTATACCAAGCTCTTTAGATGTATTACAGTATACAAAACTCTTATAACTCTATGAAGTAGGTGCCACAATAATCTCTTAAAATGGTAAGGACTTTGCCCTGGGTTGTGCAATAAATGGAAAAACTAGGATGCAAACACAGGTTTTTCTGACCCAGAAACTAGGTTCAGAGCACAGATAGTTTGATTCCAGAACCTGTGGCTTTGATCCCTATGTTCAATACCACTGGTTCTTAACACTATGAACTTTATTCCAAAGATAACAGGAGCGAGTAAAGATTTTCAAACAGTGAAGTGACGAGATCCTACTTATATTTTATGATAACCAGCAGGGAGGATAATGATTAAAGTCGAGAGAGCCTGGAAAGAGCTAAAGCATTTAGGAAATGGCCACAACAGTCCATGAAGAGAGGCTGAGGGCTGGAACTAAAGAAGGAGGGGTTGTGATTTCAAGGAAGGACAAGTTTGGTGGAAACTTTAGAAATAGGATGGGTAAGACTTGGTGACTTAGAAAGAAAGGTGATATTAAAAAGTTAATAAGATGTAACTATGCTTAAACACTAGATTAGTGTCTCTGTCAACTGGAAACAGAACAGAAACACAAATGGGGTTTAAAGATGTAGGCCTACTTGATTCGAGGTATGGAAATAGCAAGAGGTGAGCAGGAGTTTGAGTTTGAAGGCTAATATTTACTGAAAGCACCATATGAAAACTGGAGTTGTGAATAGGCTCCCCTGCACCTGCAAAGAAGCCACAAAAAAAAGCAATGACCTCTGTATGAAACTAGTAATAAAAATAGCATAGGCAAATACGTGACTCTGAAGAGAATAGGGAGGAAGTGTATTTGTTTTCTATTGCAGTTGTAACAAATTATTATAAACTTGGTGGCTTAAACAACACAAATTTATTATCTTACAGTCTGTAGCTCAGAAGTCTGATATGGGTCTCACCAGGCTGCAGACAAGGCATCATCAGCAGGGCTGTGCTACTTTCTGTAGGCTTTGGGAAGAATTGATTTCTTTTCCTTTTTCAGCTTCAGGAGGCCACCTGCATTCCTTGGCTTGTCACCCCCTTCTTTCATCTTTAAAGCTAAGTGCCATGGACTGAATGCTTATTCCCCCAGAATTCATGTTGAAATCCTAACTCCCAAAGTGATGGTATTAAGAGATGAGGCCTTTGGGACATGATTAGGTCATGAGGGTGGAGCCCTCATAATTGGGATTAGTGCCCTTTTAAAAAGGAACCTAGCTGGGCCGGCCCGGTGGCTCACTGCTACAGTGCGCCGCTTCGGAGTGCGGCGGCGCTCCCGCCAAGGGTTCGGATCCCACATACAGACCGGTTCCCGCTCAGTGGCTGAGCGAGGTGCGGGCTCAGCACCGAGGGTTGCGATCCCGTTGCCGGTCCCGATCCGGTGCGGGCGTGACACTGAGGGTTGCGATCCGTTGCCGGACATGAAAAAAGACAAAAAGGAAAAAAAAAAAAAAAAGAACCTAGAGAGCTAGCTCTTCCCTTCCACTATGTGAAGACACAGTGATAGAGTTTGGATGTGTTGTCCCCACCAAAACTCATGTGGAAATTTGATCCCCAACGTGGCAGTGCTGGAAGCTGTTTAAGTCATGGGGGTGGATCCCTCATGAATTGGTTAATGCTCTCTCTGAGGGGTGGGGATCCTGAGTGAGATCTCACTCTATTAGTTCCCACGACAGCTGGTTGTTTATAGGACCCTGGTACCTCCTCTCTCGCTTCCTCTCACCATGTGATCTGCTTGTACCCACTGGCTGCCTGCCACTTTCCACCATGAGTAGAAGTGGCCTGAGGCCCATGCCAGATGCAGCTGTCCCAGAACCGTAAGCAAATAAATCTGCATTTTTAATAAATTACTCAGTCTCAGGTAGTTCTGTTATAGCAACACAAAATGGACTAAAACACACAGCAAGGAGGTGACGTCTATGAGCCAGAAAGCACCCTCACCAAACACCAAATCTGCCAGTGCCTTGATCTTGGACTTCCTAGCCTTCAGAACTGTGAGAAATAAGTTGTTTATAAGCTACCCTGTTTGTGATATTTTGTTATAGCAGCCTGAACTAAGACAGCTAGCAAAAGTGAGTTGAGTCCTTCTAACATCACATCACTCTGATCGCCTCTTCCGTGTCCCTTTTCCACTTTTAGGAATTCTTGTGATTACATTGAGCCCACCTAGCTACTCTGAAATAATCTTATTTTATGGTCACCCAATAAACAACCTGCTCCACCATTATGATGGGTGCATGGACTAGATAACATCTCTTCCTTGAGAAACTGCAGTTGAGGAAGCTCATCCACACTTGTTGTCCCTGTGGCTCTAGCTTGGTCGAGGGGAATTCTTTATTTAAAGGGACAATTGTAAACCCTTAACTGTCAATAATTTACAATAGCTGGGGGATGGGTACACTGGTTCAGTGAAAGGAATCTATGTTAGGACTAATAGCATCCATACAGGTACCAAAAATAAGACAGCCTTTGGCAATATCATACTTAATGAGGAATGAGGAAACTTTGAAAAATTTCCTTTTTAGATTGACAACAAGATAAGAATGCTCTAGATCATCACTTCTGTTCAACACAGTGGAGGAGGTCCTAGTCAGTAAGGCAAGAAAAAGAAATAAAAGGATTAATAAGGTAGAAACAAAACTATCATTGTTCGTAGCCTATCCCATGTTTTATTTTATGTATAGTACACTCTGCCTTTAATGCTCAGGACCTTTCTCTCCCACTGTTTTTGTGCTTTTTTCTGGGGCTTGCCTGAATATGAGTCCTTCACAGCGTCTGTCAAATCTACTATACACAGGCGAGGCTACCATAAGTGCAGATGGAGTGAGCCGCTTAATTTTTGCCAATATAATAACAAACTCTTCTTCCATATTCTGGAAGACCAGCAATTTATGTTGAGTAAAGCTCAGAAACTGGATGGACTTGGACAGCCATACGTGAATGTTCTACAGGTTTTGAACTAAGTCCTTAGTTGTAAAACCGGATACAGAAATTGGTCCTGTTAGTTGAAACTGCTTTTAATTTTATCCCATACTGTCTTCCCAGTTTTCTTGGTTTTCTTAATAGGAGCTGTCCAGACTTGTTTGGCTCAAAGCTGATGTTGAAATGTTGCGTATAAAACCAAAGGAGGAGGAGGTGTATGACCATTAACTCCCTGGTTCAGTTAGTGTCATGGTCACCAGAATGCCATACTTGCCGAATAATGAATAACCTCTGCTCCTGGACCTTTCTGTGCCACACATTCTACAGTTTTGGGAAGCAGCCTAGGTGGGACTGGAGCCTAGACAGACAGGCAGATAGAAGTCTGGCTCCCATTAGCACCTTCAAAAGTAAACAATATAAGAGCCCCAAGGCTGCTTCTATTTACTTTGGTTTTTATTTATGTAACCTTTTATTATGAAACATTTTAAACACATAAAAAAAGAAGAGAATGGTATAATAAACATGTTTCATCTAGATTTAATGCATTTGCTTCATCTATTTTTGGTAAATTTTAATATACAAATTATAGATACTATAACAATTTACCCCTAATTATTTTAGCATGCATCTCTAAAAATTAAAATACTTTCCTATATAACCACAACATTATTATCACATCTAACAAAATTGGTAATTCCTTACAGTAACTTAATATCAGTCTTTATCCATGTGTCTCCATTAGGTCCCATGCTGCCTTTTAAAGATAGTTTCTTTAGGCCATGATTTGATCAATGACAATACACATCATTTCTCTAAAGAATTTTCTAATGTAGAACATTCCTCTCCCCTATCGTTTTTTATATTAATTTGTTGAAAAGACTGGATCAATTTCCCTTTAGAACATGCAATTTTAAAAAAATGTGTATGATTGTTTCCTTGTGGGATTGTTTGATTTGTACCTTACTATAGGTTTTGGTATTTCCTGTAAATTGGAAACTTAGGTGTAAAGATTTGATGTTATTTAATTTGAATAAATTAATTAGATAACAAAACACTTCTTTGCAAGTATACCTTAAAATGCTATGTGTTTCTTATTGTATCACATCAAAAGCTGACCATTTAATTATTAGTCTTGCTGTATTAGTCCATTTATGTTGCTTATAACAAAATGCCTAGATCTGGGTAATTTGTAAGAAAACAAAATTTATTGCTTACAGTTTCAGAGTCTGGGAAGTCTAAAGTCCAGGGCACACTTCTGGTGAGGGTCTTCCTTGTCAGTGGCTTTACAGTAATGCAGAGGTCTCACATGGCAGAAAATGGTGGAGCAGAGAGCGAGATCATCATTTGATCTCTCTTTAAAGCCATCAGAACCACTCCCATTATTCTAAGAATGGGTCCATCCATTCATGAGAGTGCAGTCCTCACAATCTAATAATCTCCAAGGCCCCACATTTCATCTACTGTAATAGGATTTCCCACCCTCTTAACACTGTCACAGTTGGGAACAAGCCTCCAACATATTAAGCTTTTGGGGGGACACAATTCAATCCATAATAGTTGCTAACATTAATCCCTGGTGTAAGGTGTCACCAGCAAGTAATCTGTGGGTGCCACTTTAGCTCTGTGTCAATTCAATTTTCTGTCAAACTTTTATTTAATGGTTTAGCATCCATTGAAAATTCTTGCCTGAATCAATTATTTCATTGGGAGTTGCAAAATGATCACATTGTTTATTGGTTGTTCTTTTTTATAACTTCTTAAGTTGAATGATTAGTTCATGATTTTTCAGCTTTTCTAATGCTTACTAATATAGTATGTAGTACTATAAAATTACCACCTAAGAATCATACAAGTTTTGATATATAATATTTTCATAATTATTATTCAATTCAAATATTTTATGATTCCCCTTATTTTTTTTCTTCCTTAACACATTAGTTATTTTCAAGTAAATTTTAAAATCTTTAGACATATCTTGGAGTTATCTATTATTAATTTCTAGTTTAATTATATTTTATTTAGGGGAGACAGATTTTACAATCCTAATACTTTGGTATTTGATGAGACTTGTTTTTAGGCTTAGTTCATGGACAATTTTTGCAAAACTGTTGTGCATGATTGAGGAGAATATCTGCTCCTATTTTTTTTGGTATAGTATTATATTACTAACAGATTAAGAGGTTATTTCATTGTTTTATCTATTCATAATCTTAAAACATTTAGAAATCTAGTTGGTTAGCCATTTAGAAAGGAGAATGTTAAACTTCCTAATTTTTTTTTTCTTTTGTCTTTTTTCGTGTCCGGCAACGGATCGCAACTCTCAGTGTCGCGCCCGTACCGGACCGGGACCGGCAACAGGATCGTAACCCTCGGTGTTGCCCCGGCACCTCGCTCAGCCAGTGAGCGGGAACCGGTCTGTATGTGGGATCCGAACCCTCGGCGGGAGCGCTGCCGCGCTCCCAAGCGGCGCACTGTAGCAGTGCGCCACCGGGCTGGCTCTAAATCTCCTAATGTTAAGGTGGATTTGTCAATATTTTTTTTGTTGTGTCAAGCATTGCTTTATATATATATTGCTATGTTATATAGTAGGTGCCTGCATATTTAGAATTGTTATATATATATATGACAAATTATTATTTTTATCTATAAGATAATATTAGAATAAATAGTAGCAGTGTCAATATTTAGTGCCCCTTATTTGTTTTATAGTTAAGGTTAATATAAATTATGTTTAAATATGTTATAAATTATGGTAAATTATTATAATATAAATTATATATTAAGGTTAATATAAATTATGTTTTAATATAAAGTATAATTTATATAATATAATTATGGTAAATTATTATAAATTATATATTAATGGTAAATTATTTATTATGGTAAATTATAATATAAATTATATATAGTTATAATATAAATTATATGAAATATAAATTATATTTTATATCATATATAATTAATATATATAAACTATATATGATAATATATATTAATTATATATTAATCTATATTTTCGTATAATATATTATATATAATTATTAATAAAATTATTATACATAATTATTAATATATTAATTATGTATAATATAATAATTGTATATTATAATATATTATAAATTATATATTATTATAATATAAATTATATATTAAGGTTGATATAAATTACATTTTAATATAAATTATAATATAAATTATGTTTTATAGTTAAGGTTTGCCTATGCTTACTCACATACTTTCTTTGTTTATCATTACTTATTTTTGTATTTAATTTCCTACTTCCTAAAGCATTTTTTAAAAACATTTTTCTATAGAGAGACTTTTTATGGTCACTCTATTAGTCTATTTTCTGTTGCTTATAACAGATACCTGAAACTCGGTAATTTATAAAGAAATAAAATTTATTTCTTACAGTTTTAGAGGCTGGGAAGTCCAAGGTCTACGGGGCACATCTGGTAAGAACCTTCTTGGTGGGACTCTCTGCAGAGCCCAGAACAGCACAGAGCATCACGTGGCAGGAGGGTAAGGGTGTGTTAACATGCTCACTTGCTCATTTCCTCTCCTTAAAAAGCTACCAGTCCCACTCCTGTGATGACCCATTTATCTAGTAGACAATTAATTCATGAATGGATTAATCCATTCATGAGGACAGAGCCTCCATGATCCAATCACCTCCCAAAGACCCCACTTCTCAACACTGCCACACTGGGGAGTAAGTTTCAATATGAGTTTTGGGGGGACATTCAAACTATAGCAGTCGCTAAGTATTTGTATAAAAGGTGTCTATTTTGACATTATTCTTAAATGATCTTTTAGCTGGAATAAAATTCCAAGTTCTAAATTTTTACTAGCCATGTGACTCCAAGACTGTTATCTCACTGTTCCTCAATTCTCACAGAAGCTTGATGAAAATTTAAAATTGTACCTACCTTATGGAATTATTATAAGAGTCAAATTACATGAATTAAATGAGTTAACATTTGTAACACCCTTAAACTGACTTATGGTAAGTGCCATGTAAATGTTAAATAAAAATAAAATACATGAATAAGGTGAGAATTGTTTTCTTTCGTTCCCTAAAAATACTGTTCTCTAGTTGTCCGCTGTGTATTACTACTTTTGAAAAGTCTGTGGCTTATCTAATTGTCATTCCTTTTTAGGAAATCTGTCTTGTCTCTGTTTGCATTTGAGATCACTTCTTTATTTTTTGTTTTTTTTGCTTCACCTTTCATTTTCTGGATTATCTAGGTGTGTTTTATTTCTGTTATCCTGCTTGGTGTTGTGCATTGTCAATTGGGGGGATTTATGTCTTTAATCAATTTGCGAACAGTTTCAGCTATTTCATTTTTAATATTTTCTCTCAGTAATTACATTTATTGTTCATCTCTGTAAATGTGAATAGACATATTGGGCTTAGTAATTTCATCTTCTGTGTTTCAACTTCTCCTTTGTATTTTGAATTCTTCATTTCTCTGCAGAAGTATATATCTGCAAAAAAAGTCTTCCATTTATTAATTCTATGCTTAGCTGCTTTTAATCAAATTACTGAGTTTTAAATCTCAATGATTATATTTTTTATTTATGCAAATTTCATTTGATTAGTTTTCAGATTTGCCTGAACTTTTACAATAATGTTTTCTGATTCATTTATGATGAAATGTTTTCTTGTTGTGATTTTTCAATTTTAAGCTCATTTTCAGTGAAGCTTTTTTTGTGGGAAACCTGGATGTCTGTATGGTCTAAATTGAGCATGTGTCCCTCAGGTGGTTTTGAATTTGGTTCATCCAGGTATTTCCAGTGATATTATGCAGTGATACAGCTACAGGCCAATTTTACATTGCTTCCTCAACTGAAACATTCCAAGACCACATAAGAACTTCAGCCTGTATAAAGAAAACTTTATTATAAAATATTCTCAAACCT
Source organism: Galeopterus variegatus (assembly GCF_000696425.1). NCBI lineage: Eukaryota > Metazoa > Chordata > Mammalia > Dermoptera > Cynocephalidae > Galeopterus > Galeopterus variegatus. Next base: position 663,637 of record NW_007726437.1, read on the forward strand.
GACATTTTATTTATCCATCTAGATTCCAGGTCAAGACAGACAAGCTTTCTTTTCATTTTCCTGAGTTGGTGGGTGTGTGTATATATATATATATTTTTTTATTCCACACTTTCACTTAGGTATAACCATTTGAATGACTCAGTTTCAACTAGCTACATCACACAAGCTTAAGTTATCATCCTTTGATTTGAACTCTTAAAACCAAAGAACTTCGAAACCACCCCTCCCTCTTAACACATATGTTTTCCCTGTGAACAGCTGAAGAATACTCAGTTCATTGGTTTATTGCTTTGCTTTTTGGGGCTCTTCTGCAAGTTTTGCCTATGGGGATATTCCGTACTTTCTTGCAAGTATAAGTATGTATTTGAAAGAATGTTTGCCATGCTATAAAATGTGTTTACTGGTTATTTGTCCAGTTCAGCATGTTTCCCCCCAAAACACAGCAGTCTAGGATTCCCAAGATGTGTTCTGCAGAACCCTAATGTTGAATCCAATGTGATTATGTGTTATATGAAAAACCAATGTTTTCAATATTTTTCTAAAGCTTGCATTTAAATATACGTAAAAAACTAATCTTAATTATGTTCATGCAATGATTAGCCCTTAAAAAAATTCTGTGCCATTCTGAAGAATGTCAGAAAGTCACAGAAGCAATTTATGTAAACAAATCAATATAGTAACCAACATATTATTTAGCAATCTCAGTGATAGGTCATTGGCCATTGATCAGATGACATATGTTTTATTCCTTGATTTGTAATACAGCAAATGTTTGATATTGCATTGTTGTTTAAGGATTTCAATTCTGCCATTCCATCAACAGGTGGTGCCATTGTATTATAGTCTGAATTTTGTGGGAGGGGGGAAAAAAAAAAGTTCTGTAGTAGTTGTACGTATAAGCATCTCACCTTTTTAGAGGCTTCTGTCCCTGTTGCTGCAGACTAAGAAACTTTAATCTTTAAAGAAACTTTGGGTTTCAAAAAATTTATATTGTTAAAATTATATTGCAGAACAAAATTGACTGGATTCTTCTAATGTATACTATAATTCTGATAATTGCAGGCTGTATGTGGGCTGTGTTGTGTGCAACTCAATTAAAAACCAAAAATAATATTTGTAGTACGTAGATATATACGTTAATACCTACATAATATCTGCTGTAATATTTTAGATGATGACAATTTTCATTTTCTTTTCTTTCTTAAAAATAATTTTAAAATACTACTATGTATGAGGGTACTTCAAAAAGTTTGTGGAAAAATACAATAGAATGATAATATAAATCTTTCCATGAACATTTTTTCGGACTACACGTATTAGTACAAATCCCCACATTTCTTTAAGTACCATGGAAAGCAAGACAATACCCAATGCCTATCTGTGTTTCTTCCTTTACAAATGCTTTTAATATAACATTGGTCACAGCTCTGCAGAAAGATCTCTCTGTGGTTACATGTTCCCAGAATAACACTGTGGAGATCCCTTTCATGTTGTGGCGAGTCATGCAGGGACAGCTTGGGAGGGGTAACCCCATATACCCTGTCATAAAGGAACAAAGAGAGGGTGACACCAGGCTCTACCCCATCGCTAGTTCTGCCTTCGACTCACTATATAAACTGGCAAAGCTATTTCCTCAAGGAAGGTTGTCAAAGTCACAGCATGATCACAGAAGGTGGTAATAAGAAGTTGGCACAAGTCACTGACAGAGAGATTAGTTTCAGGCTTCTTATGATTTTTCCCTGGGGATTTCAGGAACAGCCAGCTCTTCTAAGCTAATTAGTCCTGCATTGTTGATATGGATAATCTGAAAAAAGTAATTTAAAATGATACAGTTCTTTAGTAATACTAAAACTGTAAGCAACACAAATGTCATGAAATGAAACAAACATTATTTAAAACCATTTTGATCAACTAGATGAATAGGTCAGCTGATGAAAAAGTCAATTTCAAAATAAACAAAATATAATTTATTTGGGAGCAGAAACCCAAGTAGGAGCTGTATGTTAAGTGATAAAATTATCAATACACTGGACACATTTTGTTTTATTTTATTAACAAACTGGGAAGTATTCTTAAAACCATTTTCCTTTAGAGTGTTTGACTATGTAACTCTCATTTAATAGCTTATTTCTATGGTTCCCAGACACATTTTAAAATTTATTCTCAGATTGATTCTCATTCATTCTAATTACTCAACACTATGAGAATCCTTATTTCACAATTAAGATAAATTTTTAAAAGTTACACTAAAAGTAAATATTGGAGCCCAAACTAAAAGCCATATCTTTCTAAGTTATGTGTACTTTTCTGTTACACAATGGGGACTGAACAGATTACATTTTAACTATAGCTAACCATAGTTGCTCTGTAGTAGGGCAAATGTTATTTTTATTAAATTGTGGTAATTGATATTATGCACCATATTGTTCTGTCTTCATTAGGGTTTAAATCGGGCAGGCAGGATCTCTTTGACTTTCAGATCTGGCGGTTTTTCTAAGTAGAGTGGTAAGTAGGGAGTGGTGAATATACTTTTGCTTGGTGTTTAAAGAATAGGCTGTGTATTCAGGTATGTCCTTGGGATTGAAAATCATGGAATTGAGGGAAAGAAAGTAGCATTAGGCAGAGGGTGATAAGCTGCATGCAGGCTTGACTGACCCCATGGTGAGCTGTGAAACTAGAGATAGCGCTGTCCCAAGTTGGGCTGAGATGGCCAGGCCGTCCTATCTCACTTCAGTCAGTCAGTGGATATGGGCCACCCTGGGAAGGCACATGTATTAGTCAGGCTTCTCTAGAGAAACAGAACCAGTAGGAGATCTAAAAGGAAATCTCTCTCTTTCTCTAGAAAGAGATTTACTATAAGGTATTGGCTCATATGATTATAAAGCCTGGTTATGGAGGCAGATATGATTCTGCCAACCTGCAAGCTGGAGACCCAGGAAAGCTGGTGGTATAGATTCCAGTCTGAGTCTGACGGCCTTAGAAACGGGAGGGGAGGACTGATATCCCAGCTTAAGCAATAGGATAGAGAGGGGGTCTAACCTTCCCTCACCTTTTTGTTCTATTCAGGCCCTCAGTAGATTGAATGTTGCCTACCCACATTGGATAGAGCCATCTTTTTTACTCAGTTTACCAATTCAAATGCTAATCTATTCTAGAAACAGATGTACCCCTCACAGATGTACCCCAAAATAAAGTTTTGGGTAAGGCAGTTCTGTGCAGCTAAGATAATCCCAAAAGGGTTTGGCAGCTGAAGACTATCTGGCAATAACACTCACAGAAACTGGAGCAATGAGTCCATTACTGAATAGGGATCTGTTGATGCATTAGATTGTTCAATGCAGTCTATCTCTTGTCTACTTTGCCATATACTTCCAGAACCTACTTCTCTAGCTGACATGCCTCTCATCCTGTGGGAAACAGAAGAGGAAGGTTAGTGAGACCAACTGCTGCATCCACTGCTACAAATATTCCTAGTGTATATAAGATAAATCTTGCAACTCCTTTGAAGTATAGACCTTTCCTCCCTTATCAGGTCCAGCATATTCCTGACTGGGATATGTTGTGACTTAACTCTATTTATTGGCTTGGAGAAAAGGAAGGGAGGTAGGGGCAGATCCTAAGTGGGGCATGTTTTGTCTTGCAAGGGAGAGGCTTCTGCACTGTCTCCAAGCAAGGTGGGACATACCAGCTCTCAATAAAGACAAAGGACACTTGTGCAGACTCAGAGGGTTCAGAGGAATCTAGGGATTCAAGACTTTGGGAGGCATCGAGCCAGCCAGCCAGCAACTTTCTATGTGTCAGTATCTATTCTTTCCAAACCAAACCCTGACCTCAGTATAGTGGACCTGCCTTGCTTTTGAGTTCAACTCTCTCTGGAGTTCAGTTATCCCAACAATTCATCCCTAGACATGGCCCTCAGCATTCACTGCCCTCTCAATGCTTGGTATGCTACAAAAGAGGATATCTGGCTTTCAGACTTAGATTTCAATTGGCTATTAATCACAATCAGCTTTCTGTTATATTTTTCCAGAATTTAATACAGTTTCATCATACTCATCCATTTTCATTGTCTTTGTAACTACTATTTCCCCTATATTTCTCATGTCTGATTCATCACACCAGCTAGTGCACTCTCTTCTTCTGACATGCCGAACCCTTGTCCAGTGTCTGGCCTGAGTTGGTTTTCAGATCCTGAACTCATTGACTGAAGAAGTCTGATCCCCATGGGGAAGAACTCTTCAATTCCAAAACAAGTGTATAAAATAGTGATTCTCTTACTTCTTCAACAAAGACACCCAGGGCCATTTTTTTGTATAAATGTACACTGGAAAAAGGGGAATACCCAGATATCTTGAAAGCTGTTGGATACAGAATCCAAATTGGCACTGATATCCAGGGACCCAAAGTGGTATTGTTTCCATGCTCCCACCCCCTCACCATTCAAGTACATGAATATGGGGGTAAGGTAATAGATAAAGTCCTGGCCCAGGTCTGTTTCACTCTCAGTCTTCTGAGCCCACAAATTATAGTTAATGCAATTATCAATTTGGTGACTTTAAATTTATTGTCTTGCTATTTGTTTTCTAATTGTCCTGTCGGTTCTTTTTTCTTTTTTTTTTTTTTTCTCCCCTTTTTCCTGCCTTCTTTTTGAACAAATGAGTATTTTGTAGAATTCCATTTTACTTTTTCAGTTAGCTTTATTTTTTTAGTGGCTGTGCATATCTTTAACCAATTATAGTCAACCTATACCAGTTTGTATAGAGTGTACCAGGGTACTTCAAAAAGTTCATAGAAAGATTTGTGTTATATTTCAATTCCATTTTTCCACAAAAATTTTTTTGAAGTATCCTCATATAAATGCCACAACAGTGTACTTTCATTTCCTTTTTCCTGTTCTTTGGGCTATTATTGCCAGATCTTTTATTTTTGCATATGTTATAAACCCTACAACCTTTAACAAGCATAAGTAGTGGGTGTCTCAGCTGCACCTCTCTTGGATAACAAGGCCTTGTTTCCTATCCTTCAGAAGTCTTATAAAACATATTGTCAGTAAACTTCAGCTTCAGCTACAATTCTGGTTCCTGCCACCTATATCCCACCTCTGTTTTATTTTTTAAGAATTTTCCTTACTTTCTTGGATGCTCAGCCATTCATTTAAAGAGGTTTATTTTGTTTTATCTATCATTCTAGACAGTTTTTTTTTTTTTTTAGGATACTATTTATTTATTTATTTATATTTATATATTTGTTTGTCACTTTGAGTAATAGAAGATAGAGACTAGTATAATACTGAAATTAAATCTTTCAGAATAGAGAAGGAAAAAGTGGCTAGAGGTGGAAAAAATTAAGAAGCAATAAAGAAACTTGGTCATTCTAGACAGTTTGAATTGGGAGAATTTTTCAAAATATCTGGTCCACTATATTTCTGGAAATATAGGTGTGACTAATATGACAAAAATGTCAATTTTACAGTTACACACATGTGTGTATGTGTGTAATAAATGTTGTTTTAAAATGAGTATATACACTCTTAAACAATGCCTTAGAACATTTATAATAATCAACGGTGTGTAAGGCCACAAATATTTCTTGGTAAATGTATAAATTGTAAAGGACACATTCTTTAATCACAAAGCCGTAAAATAGCAATTAATAACAAATTAATGAAGGTTAATAAAAAAATTAGCTACTTAGAAATATATAAAATACTTTTTTATATAATTTCTGGGCCAAAGTAAAAATACAAACTTCAGGAAATATTAGAAATTTATGGCCTTGGTGTTTATTGTTAAACTAGAAGGCATAAACATAAGCTGAAAATACCATTCAAAAAGACCTAAGAAAAGAATATTAAAATATACCAAAGAAGTACAGGAGAAATGTATAGGGCCCAGGAAATTTACTTGAAAGCAACATAGAAAAATATAAATTATTGAACAACATAATTTATAAATATAGTTCTTAAGGTTTTAAAAAAGAAACTAAAGCATATATTAAAATAATAATAACAAAATTAGATTTACTGTGGGATTTTAAGGATGGTGCAATATCAAGAGATCTATTAATATAATTTATCTCATCAATAGGTAAAAGGAGAAAAAATTAGCTCTAAGGATGCTGAATAGGCATCTGAGCAAGGTCAACTTACAATCTGCACAAAACCTTCCACGAAGATGTGAATAGCAGTGTGTTTCAGAATCCAGTTGTCAAACATATTAACAGAAAACACTAGATGCTTTTCCACTAAAGTCTGAAACAAGATACAGGATGCCTACTATCTATGCCACTTTTTATTATTGTTCTGGAAATTCTAGTCAATGCAATGAGAAGAAGGAAAGAAAGATGGAAGGGGAAAGGAAAAAACAGTTTTAAATAATCGAACGGAGATGATCATATAATTATCTCCCTGGAAAAACTAAGAGAACCAAGTGAATGGTTATGTAATCTTGAAATGCAAGAAGAATTTCTAAGCGTATCCTCAGAGGCAGAAATGTAAAAGGTAAAGATTGCTATATAATAAAGTCAGAAAAAATTAAAATAAAATGGTTGTAAACCCACTATTCACTAAACATAAAATAACAAGCTAGGAAAATATATGTGCAACATGTATGATAAACCAAGTGATAATATTTTTATATTTAGAAAATCTTTTGCAAAACAATGTGGAAAAGCCACATACCTTTATAAAAATGAGTTAAGAATATAAATGTGTATTATTAACAAAGAAAAAAATAAAATGACCCACATGTAAATAAATATTGTATTGCTCTAGTGATCAAAAGAATGCACCTTAAAACAGGATACTTTTCCCCCCTCCTATTGAGCTATTAAATGTTTATAGCTATTTTTGATGAATTGTTACTTTTTTTCTTTTTGGACTATTTGGCAACATGTCTCAAAAGTCTTGAAAGAAATACCTACTTTCTGATTCAGCATGTGTGTCACTACAAATTTACCCTAAGGAAATTATCAAATAAGTATGTAGATAAAGATTGCTTATACAGAAGCAAAGCTTCCAAACACATTCTACGAAGCAAACATCATCCTGATACCAAAACCAGATAAAGATATAACCAAGAAAGAAAACTACAGGCCAATATCCTTGATGAATATAGATGCAAAAATCCTCAATAAAATATTAGCAAACAGAATACAACAACACATATGTAAGATCATTCACCACGACCAAGTGGGATTCATCCCAGGGAAGCAAGGTTGGTTCAACATACGCAAATCAATAAATGTGATCCACCATATTAATAAAACCAAACACAAGGACCATATGATCATCTCTATTGACGCCGAAAAAGCATTTGATAAAATCCAACACTCAATCATGACAAAGACCCTTTATAAATTAGGCATAGACGGAAAATATCTCAGCATAATCAAAGCCATATACAATAAACCCACTGCCAATATCATCCTGAATGGGGAAAAACTAAAAGCTTTTCCTTTAAAAACAGGAACCAGACAAGGATGCCCACTCTCACCACTCCTATTCAACACAGTATTGGAAGTATTAGCCAGAGCAATCAGAAAAGAGAAGGAAATAAAGGGCATCCAGATTGGAAAAGATGAAGTCAAACTGTCCCTGTTTGCAGACGATATGATCCTATATATCGAACAGCCCAAATCATCTACAAAAAAACTCTTAGAAGTGATAAATGAGTTCAGCACAGTAGCAGGATACAAAATCAACACACAAAAATCAGTAGCATTTCTATTCACCAATAGTGAACAAGCAGAAAGAGAAATCAAGAAAGCCTGCCCATTCACAATAGCCACCAAAAAAATAAAATACCTAGGAACTGAACTAACTAAGGATGTGAAAAATCTCTATAACGAGAACTACAAACCACTCCTGAGAGAAATTAGAGAGGATACAAAAAGATGGAAAGACATCCCATGCTCCTGGATTGGAAGAATCAATATAGTGAAAATGACTATACTACCCAAAGTAATATACAAATTCAATGCAATCCCCATCAAAAGTACAAAAATAGGGATTGATTAAATAAATTATGGGGCATTTATCAATGCCAAATTATGTAGTAATTAATTGTAGATAAGGTAAAGCTATAGTAAATATGAAAACATTCCTGATATATTGTCAAATGAGAGAAAGCAGTTCAGCAAACATCTGTGTGTGTGTATGTGTGTGTGTGATTGCAAATGAAAGAAACTAACTTTTTTTTAGCCAAAGGAAAACAAAAGGGAATTTATTACAAAAACGAAGAGATGTCTCAAGGATCTCAAGGCTACTTCTCAGAAGAAACATGTCAAGAATAGGCTAAATCACACATTAAAAAGTGCTCTCAATATTCTTCATCTTTTTTCTTTCTCTCTGCCTAATTCCACGATCATATGAGGTGGATTATGTCTAGCTCAGAACTCACAACTTTATATGTTACAGTCCAGCTATATCTAGAAACTGCTTGCATTTTGTAAATTCCAGTTCCAAATTCCTGGAGAGGCTTGGGCTTAAAATATATAAATATCTGATGTCTAACCTTACTGTATCGAGTATGGCCAGAGTAATAGAATTGTGTCATTACAGACACGGCTTCCAGGAGCCCAGTCGGTTTGGGAGTTCATGCTGGTAATGGAAAAAGGAGAATGAGTATGGCCAGGCAGAAATCCCAAAGTATCATATAAATATATGTAAACATTCGTGTAAAGCTGAATCACCTATTGTTCTTCATTTAAATAAACAGAAGTGTGACATTCTCCAAAAATTTTTAAAAGCATTTTAATCTTTATTGTGGCATATTTGGCATACATTTCTCACACTTTCTTCTGTTCTCTCTCACAATCTCTTATATTCTCTTTCAATGCCCTTCCCTATGTAAATCATTCAAGCCAGGCTTACTTCTTCTTTTATTTCCCCATCACCTGCAACCTCATTCTGCACAGTGAGCAGCACAAAGCTATGGATGTTATATTTTCCCCTGACACATGTAATTTTCTTATATGTATGGAAAAAAAGGTTGAAAGATATAAAATAAAGTCTTAGTACTGTTTATCATCAGAAGGTGTGATTGTAGATGATTTAAAAATGTATTTTATTTTCCTATTTTTTTCTAGTTTTTAAAAAGATAAGTATGCATTGGTTTAAAATAAATAAATATGTGTGATATGAAAAATAAACGTATAGATACTTATCTTGTGCCAATAATTCCCATTAATGTTGCTAACATTTTTATTTTATTGCTATTTTATCCCAAGCAGATCAAAGCCTCCAAATCAAATACTTAATTTTCTATAATAACCTAACAAAACACTTTATGTATAGTAGTGGTTTAATATATATTTGTTTTAAAAATGAACAAGTAAATACACAAGTAAATAAAATAAAAGCTAATTCTGTAGTTTACATGGCAACCCAGACAGAAAAACCTATGAAGATCATGTAACCAAGGCTTATACTTTTTCAAATCATAAAAAGAACTAGTGTAACCATTATACAAAATTGATTTCTACCAAGAAATGACTCCATCATTTTGCAAAATCTTGACAAAAATTAATATCATTGACTCAATAAGAATTGGATAAGAGTTTAACAAAATTCGCTGTTTTGTAATACCATGTACTATTCTATAGATTGTATTACATATACTATATACATACTATGTCTACGTACTATACATGTATTGTAGTGTGTATAGTACTATAATGATATACTGAGCTAGAAGCTACCCATTTACTGTGGAGTTCTGTTGTTGCTGTTGTTAAAAGCCAATTTTCTCATTTTGTTTTAGACTTTACTTTCAACATACTTACTAATATTGTGAGAAACCCTGAAGGCCTTGAGACCTGAGAATTTCCCACCATGGCATTCTCACGTCTTTGATTCCAGCAGCTTTCCCTCCCCACTGCCTCTCTTTCACTTGACTTTATCCAGTACCTGTGGCCACACCTCTTAATAAAATAAGTTTTAGTGTTTTGTGGCACTGTAGGGTTACTATAGTTAACAACAACTTCTTGTATAATTTCAAATAACTAGAAGAGAGGATGTTGGATGTTCCCAACAGAAAGAAATGACAAATTTTTAAGGTGATGGACTTTCAGTTGATCATTGTATCCTTATATCACATTGTACCCCATATATATGTACAACTATTATGTGTCAATTAAAAAAATATGTTGTCCAAACAATGGATGCTAAAATGCAAGAATAGTTTCTTTCCGCCTGACCCTAGCTGACTGTTGTGATACTCTCCTGCTAGAGCCTTATATATGACATTCCACTCTCTTTTCCAAGACAAGGCATCCCTTGAGGACTTCTCCTGCCAGGCATTATTGAATAAAGGCTTAGGCTGACAGTGCTCTAGCAGATTTTCTTCCAAAATGTGAATAATGATTAATATTATGGGAATAAAATTAAAATAAAGCATTCTTTAAGGCCTTCCCCTTAAGGACAGGAACAAGACAAGGATGTCCACTCTCACCACTTTTATTCAACATAGTACTGGAGGTACTAGCCAGAGCAATCAGGCAAGAGAAAGAAATAAAGGGAATCCAGATTGGAGAAGATCAAGTCAAACTTTCCCTATTTGCAGATGACATAATTCCATATACAGAAAAATCTAAAGACTCTATCAAAAAACTCCTAGAGCTGGTTAATAATTTCAGTAATGTTGCAGGATACCACATAAATGCCCAGAAATCAGTAGCATTTATATATTCAAATAATGAATTAACAGAAAGAGAAATAAAGTAAGCCCATTTACAATTGTCCCCAAAAAAAAAAAAAAAAA
>NW_007726437.1:674823-686502 GCF_000696425.1 Galeopterus variegatus
CATATGCAGAAGAATGAAACTAGATATGCATCTCTCACCATACACTAAAATCAACTCAAAATGGATTAAAGACCTAGGTATAAGACCCAAAACTGTAAAATTACTAAGGGAAAATATAGGTGAAACACTTCAGCAGTTAGGTCTGAGCTTGAGCATGAGCCTCAAAGCACAAGCATCAAAAGAAAAAATAAACAAATGGGACTATATAGAACTAAAAATTTTCTGCACAGCAAAAGAAACAATCAACAGAGTGAAAAGACAACCTACAGAGTGGGAGAAAATTTTTGCCAACTATGCATCTGACAAGGGACTGATATCCAGAATATACATAGAACTCAAGCAATTATATAGTAAAAAAAAAAATAAATGACCCAATTAAAAAATGGGCAAAGGAGCTGAATAGACATTTTTCAAAGGAAGACATAAAAATGACCGACAGATACATGAAAAAATGGTCAACATCATTAGTCATCAGAGAAATGCAAATTAAAACCACATTGAGATACCACCTCACTCCAGTTAGACTGGCTGTGATCAAAAAGATGGTGAAAAACAAATGCTGGTAAGACTGTGGAGAGAAGGGAACACTCCTGCACTGTCCGTAAGAATGTAAATTAGTACAACCACTTTGGAAAAGAATTTGGAGGTTTATCAAACAACTACAGATAGATCTTCCATATGATCCAACAATTCCTCTTCTGGGTGTATATCCAGAGGAATGGAAATCATCATGTCGAAGAGATACCTACACTCCCATGTTCATTGCAGCTCTGTTTACAATAGCCAAGATATGGAACCAACCTAAATGCCCATTAATAGATAATTGAATAAGGAAACTGTGGTATATATACACTATGGAATACTACTCTGCCATAAAAAAAGAATGAAATTCTCCCATTTGCAACAATATGATGAATCTGGAGAAACTTATGTTGAGTGAAACAAGCAAAGCACAGAGGGATAAATACCACATGTGCTCACTCATATGTGGGAGCTAAGAAAGAAAGGAAGGCAGAAAAGACCACAGTAGTCCCATGACCCAACAGAGGGAGGGAACATTCCTAGGGCTACAAATTGGAGTTGAGGGGAGAAGGGGAGGGGGAGGGAGGTTGGGGGATAATTGGAAGGGGACAAAGAGGACAAAAAGTAATTTCTGGTAATGGGTATGTCCCCAGTATGAATCTGGCTGCCACATCATGGGGAGGAAGGGGGACTATCAGCTTTGTATCTCATGAATATTCAAAATAAATAAATAAATAATAAATAAATAGGTCAAAACATATATATATATATATATATATATATATATATACTTCTGTTGGATTAAGCTTTTAAAAAATATAGAAAGGTATAGGGCAATTATGAAAAAAAGTGAGTTTTGTTTTTGTCTTCATTACCTTCTAAGAGAAAATAGATTTATTTGTCAATAAAGATTAAGGAAAAGAAAACAAAATTCTTTAAAATTTACTGGTGCAACAAGGATTCTGATCTCAGGGGATGGGTGTGGTTCACTACGGAAATCCTCTTTTTATTTTTCAACATGTCTATACATTATGCAAAATGTAAGATTAGGTACTTACCACCAAAAAAATCACTCACATAGCATCTTTTGTAGCTCTTGGTGGCAAGAGCAGAAGTTATTTGCCAATCAGTAGAACTCCAGCCGAAAGACAGATATTCTAGTTTGCACCAATCATATGTGAATTTGGCCCCTGTTGATAGACTAAATGAATTGAACTCTATTCTTGAAGACTATTATTTAATTCTCAGAAGTTCCAGAAAGCATCTATTTATTAATTCTCCAAATTTTCCAAAATATCCAGTATCTTGGCCGATGTTGATATAAAGATTTGAGTATCGCTACATATGTTGAAAAAAATTATCTAATTATTATATTTTTGTAAGGCATGGAGAAGTTGAGTTTTCAACCTGTAAAATCACACGAGGGCTTTATCTCATAGAAATTTGCCTGCTCATCTTTGTGGATGCCAACTGAGTTATTCTTAGAATAGGACAAGACATCCATTCAATTATAGAAAACCCATTGTCTAATATTGCTTATCAGAAAATAACACATCATTCCTCAGTACTGTTCAATAGGCTGGAAGCTTTTAGGCAATTTTTCTAACCCTTGAAAAGGCAAAATAATAGATTCCTCTGTAACTCTACAAGACCACAGGAACAGGGGCTGTGAGACTCCATGCAGCTCCTTGGTAGCTTTGCCATGTCCCCACATCATGGTCAGGAACCTTCACTGAGTTGTCCAAGTTATGGACAATTAAATGTAAGTAACTGAAATATTTCAATCTGACAAATAGTTTATTAACATTTGTACACTAAGGGTGGCAGAAGAAACAGAAACAGAGTCTTTGTCTCAGGGGTATTTCAGTTCATCAAGGGGTGCGTTGGGGTGGGTTATGGTATAGTAAACTATGTAGGTATAATAATGATTATTAAAAGGACAATTGCATAAATGATTTGGATATGAATAATGGGCTAAAGGCTCTAAGAAAGGAAAAAATAAAATCAATTTCTCACAGGAGAAAGTTATAACATCTGGTTGGGAAGATTGCTGAAGCTTCCCATAGGGAAGTTGGTGTTCGAAGTTCTGACTCCCAACATGCTATGGTTAAAATAGAATCTGGCGAGGTGTGTTCTTCACTGTTGTATTTCCCATGCATAATGTAATACCTGCAAAATCATAGGGACTCAGAAATATTTGTTGTGGTTGAATAAAACAAAATTCTTTTTAAGAAATTTAAATATTTCAGAAGTTAATTTAAAAAATCCCTAGAATTTTTTATTACTTTATAATGGTATGGACTTTAAAAATAATATCTATAGGGAAAGATGATATTATACTTTTTAAAATTCTTACTCATATTTTGATTTTTTCTATTTAAAAAGGTTGACTTGAAAGTTCATGCTCCTCCATTTCTCTACCTCAAGGATTTTGACAGAAAACACCATTCTGGGAGGAGACTAGCTAAGCTGAAACTTCAAATAGGATCTCATGAGTCACACACATATCTGGTAACAGGAGGGAGAACAGGATGGACTTAGAAGTGGGGAAAGTAATGAAAATGGAGTTACTTGATTTTTTTCTTCTCATCTTAATCAGGAAATAGTCATTCCTCTCCCACATTTATTTTTTTTAAAACAATATATTCCACTGACAAGAAGTAACTTAATGTTGAGTCACTTTTGGGAGGCAGAAATTTGATTTTCTAAATACTTAGTTCTTTGTAGTTAGCAGAGATCCAACAGTGGTGACATTTAAAAATTATTCTGTTTCTGTAACTTGGCTACTCTTTAAACTAAGAGGACTATGCATGTGGAATAGTGTACACCTACATGATAATTCATGTCAACCATGCACTTACTACAAAATCTCAAATGCTTCCCCACATAAATCAGTTCTGAGACCTAAGAAGCTAACTCATTAAAATTTACTTGAGATTCTATAACCTTTTCTCAGGAAGCAACAGCAGGTATAAAATGTGCAGTTTTTTTTTTAAATGCATGCCAAACTTTTATTCTAGTCTATAAAGAAATCCTTTTTTTATGAGTAGTTGAAAAGCCTGGCAGAGGGTGGGTGGCAAAGTCATGGAATTTTGGAAGCATGACAGAGTAGATTATGGTAAATTAGAAATTTGTCACAGAATATTGATGGAGGAGATGCCAGGCTGAGTCAGATTTTCCCAGTGCCTAGGCGATGGTCTAGCTATAAATTGGGTTCCTTTGAAAATTGCACTAACATTTTTGGCCACTAGATTGTTAGAAGTGCAGTAAAGATAATGGTGAGTCAGTCTGCATATGTTGTAGATGGTATTGTACTATTTATTGCTAGTGGCAATTTCAAAGTCTGGATGTCTGCTGTTTGCAGGAATCTCATGCCATTCCCTGGCTTCATAACTACCAGTGGCTCTCTTTCAATTACATAATAAAGTCAAAACCGTTTAGCACGATGTGCAAGACCTCTGCCATCTGGTCTGCTGCTTAGCTTTCGTCATCTCATGCTACTACCCACCTAGATTCTATATCAAGATTCAGACCCACCTCTCCCTCCTTGCCACTGCTGGTACCTTTTAGAGTTCTGCATTATAGCACTCATTACAGTAAAGTCAATCTCCTTGAGGACAGGGGCCATGGTGTATTAATCTTTGTATGAAAAGGCACATAGTTGGAGTGCCATAAGTGTTTATTAAATTAATAAATATATACTCAATCTTTTTAAAATAAAGTGTAACTACTGATGATGTAATACACCTGGTGTGTGGTAGGCAGAATGCTATGAAAGGCCCCAGTGACCCTCAGCTTTGTATAATCCTATTCCCTTTGAGTGTGGTGAAACCTCTGCACATGATGAGATACTATTTCCATGATTACTGGCCAAAGGGAGATTATTTGGATAGGCATAATGTAATTACATGAACCCCTTCAAAGCCAAGTTTTAACTGACTGGTGGAAGAAGAGGAATCAGAGAACCAAAGCTTGAGGGGAATTTGATGCAGCTTTGCTATTTTTTTTTTCCTTTTTGTCTTTTTTCGTGTCCGGCAACGGATCGCAACCCTCAGTGTCGCGCCCGCACCGGACCGGGACCGGCAACGGGATCACAACCCTCGGTGTTGCTCCCTCACCTCGCTCAGCCAGTGAGCGGGAACCGGTCTGTATGTGGGATCCGAACTCTCGGCGGGAGCACCACCACACTTCCCAAGCGGCGCACTGTAGCAGTGCGCCACCGGGCCGGCCCAGCTTTGCTATTTTTGAAGATTAAGGGGACCACACACCAAGGAAATGTGGGTGGCCTCTAGGAGCTAAGAGTGGTTCTCAGCTGACAGCCACCAAGAAATGGGAACCTCAATCCTACAGCTGCAAATGAACTGAGTTCTGCCAACAACCTGGATGAGTTTGGGAGTGGACTCTTCCAAGTCCTCCAAATAACAGAACAACCTGCTGACATCTTGATTTCAGTCTTGAGAGACCCTAAGCAGAGAACCCAGTTGTGCCATCCCAGCCCTCTGACTCACCCAGCTGTGGTATAACAAATGACTGTTGTTTAAAGTCACTGAGTTTGTAGTAACTTGCTTTGTAGCAATGGGCAACTGCTGCACATGATGGGCAGCCTCACAGGATAAATTGGATATATATGTCCTGCTCTGCTTCTGTTTATTTATTTAATTACTGGATAATAGGGGTTCCCACATCAGATTGATTGTTGTTAACTAGATCAGCGTACTTAGTCCAGGGAGGTTTGGTCATTTTTGCATCTATGTTCATCAGAGATATTGGCATGTAGTTTTCTTTTTGCTTTGTGTCTTTGTCTGGTTTTGGTATCAGGGTGATACTGGCCTCATAGAATTAGAAGAATGGCCTGTTTCAGTTTTTTGGAATAGTTTGAAGAGAATTGGCATTAATTCCTCTTTAAAGGTTTGGTAGAATTTAACAGTAAGGCCATCAGTCCTGGGCTTTTCTTTGTTGGGAGACTGCTGATGTATCAGTCTGTTTCTGTTGCTTTTAACAAAATACATGAACTGAGTAATTTATAAAGAAAACATTTATTGCTTACAGTTTCAGAGGCTGGGAAGTCCAAAGTCCAGGGGACACATTTGGTGAGGGTCTTGGTGGTGGTGACAGTAACCCAGGGGTCTCACATGGCAGAAAATGATGGAGCAGAGAGAGCGAACTTCTCATGTGCTCCTCTTTTAAAGCCCTCATAACCATCCTTGACTCTGACCACCATTATTAATCCATTCATTATGGCACCATTCTACAATCTAATCACATTTTCAAGGCCCCACCTTTCTATTACTGTAGTAGGTTTTTCCACCCTCAACTGTTACAGTGAGGATTAAGCTTCTAATATGTGAACTTTGGGGATGCAATTTGATCAATCCACAGCAGCCGGTTACTACTTCAGTCTCATTGCTTGCTAATGGTCTGTTCAGGTTTTCTATTTCTTCTAGATTCTGTCTTAGTAGTTTACATGTGTCCAGAAATTTATCTGTATCCTCCAGGTTTTCAAATTTGTTGGCATATAGTTGTTTATCATAGTCTCTTATGATTCTGTGTATTTCTGTGGTATCGGTTGTAATGCCTCCTTTTTCATCTCTAATTTTTGTGATTTGTGTCTTCTCTCTCTTCTTTTTTGTTAGCCTAGTTAATTGTTTGTTCATTTTGTTTATCTTCTTGAAAAACCAATATTTTGTTTCATTGATCTTTTATATCATTTTTAGGGTTTCTATTTCATTTAGTTCTGTTCTGATCTTAATTATTCTTTCTGTCTACTAATTTTGGGATCGGAGTGTTCTTGTTTTTCTAGTTCTTTGAGGTGTAGCATTAGGCTATCCATTTAAAATCTTTCTATTCTTTTGATGTAAGCATTTACTGCAATAAACTTCCCCCTTAGCACTGCTTTTGCAGTATCCCACGTGTGTTGGCATGATGTGTCTTTACTTTCATTAGTTTCAAGAAATTTTTTGATTTCCTGTTTAACTTGTTCTTGGACCCATAGTCATTCAGGAACATGTTGTTTAATTTCCATGTGTTTGTATAATTTTCAGAATTTCACCTGTTATTTATTTCTGGTTTTAATACATTGTGGCTTGAGAAGATACTTGAAATGATTTCAAATTTTTAAAAAATTGTTGAGGCTTGATTTGTGATCTAACATGTGGTCTATCCTGGAGAACGTTCTATGTGTTAATGAGAAGAATGTATATTCTGTAATTGTTGGATGAGTTGTTCTGTAGATGTCTGCCAAGTCCAATTGGTCTTGTACTTAAAGTATGGTTTAAATCCTATGTTCCTCTTTTTATTTGTTGCCTAGATGATATATCCAATGTTGAAAGAGGCATCACATATTGTATATAGGTAATGACATTCAACTCTGCACACCACAGATATGTACAATCAACTATGTTACAATAAAACAAACAAAAAACCAAGTAGCAAACTGTTAATGGGTATATTCCATGTCTCATTTATGTTGGGCTTTTACTGAAATTCAGTCCTGAATATAAACTACATAAGCAGAATAACTTGATGTTCTAGCTCACAATAGCAGAGACATCATTGCAGACACAAATTTTATGTCAAAGAAGTGAACATAATAGGCTTAAAGTTTGAATATGTAGGGGCTTCTGATCTAGCATTCATTTTCTAATTAATGTTCTGATCGGTTCTTTGTCAAATATGTCAGGCATTTTAAATTTTTTAAGTTTTTGGATAATACTCTCTTTCCCTTATTTTTTAAGAAATTCGGACTGATATATTTAAAAGAATGTTTGCTAATTTTTTTTTTTAGCTTTTCTAATGCTTTAATGTTGGTGTTTTCAAGCTAACTAGTCAGTCCTACAGCTAGAAAAGGAAGTATTAAGAATGCTTTAGGTTTGGAATTGCTAAGTGACTATATGTTAAGTAAGATATGCTTTTATTGAAGCAATATATTTTTTAAAAAATAACTGTACTCTGGGCCGACCCCATGGCACACTTGGGAGAGTGCGGCGCTCCCACCGCGGGTTCGGATCCTATATAGGCATGGCCGGGGCGCTCACTGGCTGAGCGCAGTGCGGACGACACCAAGCCAAGGGTTGCGATCCCCTTACCGGTCACAAAAAAAGGACAAAAAAAAAAAAAAATTGTACTCTAGCAGCCTGAAAACATAAACATAATATTATCAAAACGCTGAATTTATAACCTCTTTAATACCTTTGAACTAGAAATATTAGACAGCAGCAAGATGACTGTTTATGATTATGGTAAACTCCTCAAGTATTTATGTGCTTTAGTGTACACTGAGTCATGATAGATCCCATGGTACATACAAAAAGTTATAATAAAATGTCTAGATATTTTAGCTGGGGAGCCAGAACATACTTCTAATATATAGAGAGCTGGCCATACAGAAGTCCAGCCAGGCAACTGCAGTGTCACCAGTCTCCAGAGTGTGCCAAACATTGGTAGGTAGATAACAAGACCAAGAAGACCATCTGGAACAAATATCCTTCAGTAGCTTTTTGAAGATGAGGAAGAGGATGGTAAGATTCATAGAGGCTGTGTCATACTGCGTGGCTTGTGTTTTGGGAGTGGAGCAGGAATATTTTGGCAACTGGAGAGTAGTGATTGAGCTCTGTGGTCTCTTCTGTGGAGTTTTTTTGTGGCTCCCATACCACGTCAACCTCTCCTTTATATAAAGATTGAACAAACATTTGAATATTGAAGTAACATTTAACTAGTATGAATTAGAAATATGCCATATTATTAGCCTGCCAGGGGTGCCCACACATGTATTGGCCCATACATTGATAAGAAACCAGTAAATACTACTCAGCACTTAGGAGCAAGTTTAAAATACAAAGAGCTGTAGAGTGTGGAGCATTAAGAGCATGGTAGGGCATAGTAGTAAGTATACTAGATGTTGAGGCTTGAGGTAGGCCTCAAAAGAAATGAACTTACACTTTCCTTCAGGTGTGATTTTTCTGCTGGGAGATGATTGGTCAAGGAGAGAGAAGCCTAGCTGGAATCGAGGCCTTGGATAGGTATGTGAGCAGGTGAGACAAGACCAGCTGGTGGAAAGACTGAATTCCTGCCAAACAGAGATTGTAGAGTTGATCTAATAGACAATAGGGAGCTATTCGCTTTTGTTAAACAGGTGGTGCTAATGAATTGAGGATACTTGGGAGTCAATCAGCTGTTCAGCTACAAGTTAGCAGTGGAAGAATTTTAGATTATTAGAGAATATTAGCATTGGAGAAGTGCTTCCCAAGCTGTTCTCTCAGGAATCACATGGGGACAGTTGTTAAAAGCGAAGATTGCTGAGCCCCTCTTTCAGCGTTTATGTTTTAGTGGGTTTGGTATAGAACCAGTATTTTTACAAGCTCACAGAATGAGTCTTATTTATGCACAGTTTTCTTCACTGTAGTTAGAAAATGTATTTAACAGAGTTAGTGTTTGCCCTCTGAGGACTTTCAGTCAGACTAGACAGAAAAAACAATTTTGGTGAAGAAAGCAAGAACCTTGGTGAGCTGCATTTAAGTAATTGGACATTTTCCGTTTGATGCCTTTAAACTAATCTGTAACTTTTAAAGTTTTTTTCTATCACTAATTAGTCTTTGAATTGTGAAAAAGAAAACACTCGTGCAGCTTAAAATAAGATATTCTAAGAAATTGCCAATATTACTAAATGGTTTTTAATGTAATCTCCAATCTTTCTCTAACCGTTACATATATCTTTGATATCAACAAAGGATTTTTCTTCTTCCATCAGTAGAGGGAGCTAAAACACTTGATATAAATAGACATCTTTTTTTTCCAAGCAGAAATAACCTGCCCTAAACTATACAATACTATACACTAGTAACCTGTACTGTACTGTACTATGTCATATCACCAACCTATCCTATATTGTTGAACTGTTGCACCCTTTAACTTATAATTAATAAACTAGAAATGTAATTGGTGTATATTTCTTTTATACTTTAAAACGTGGGATTTGCATACACTATTCATGATAATCCTTGTTTTATATCTCCCAATATGAACTTCTTTGCCAGGCAAGATAGACAACATTACTACCATATCTGTGGCCCTTTTCCTTACATCCACATTTACTTATGCTTTCTCCCTTTTCTGGAACACCAGTGGTTATCATCTGCCCGAATATAACTTGCTTGCTTTAGACCCAGTTCAAAAAGAACTCTTTAATAAATCTTCTGATGTTCTACCTCTCAATTTCTATATCATGTTTAAGTTCCTGTTTTAATGCACTTAATACAACTGTTTGAATGTTGTTTGTTAGAATAAAACATGACTTTTATTAATATTATTATAGATCATACTTGGATTTCCAGATAAAATACAAAATACCCAGTTAAATTTGAATTTCAGATGAACAACATTTTTTTTTCTTTAGTGCAGTTTGTCCTCTGTATCTGAAAGTTCCATATCAGTAGATTCTACCAACCAGAGATCGAAAATATTCAGAAGAAAAACAATAAAATTTACAATGCAAAAACAAATAATAATACAAATAAAAAGAGTAGAACAACTATTCACATAGCATTTACATTGTGTTAGGTATTATAAGTAATCAGGATATGATTTAGAGTATATGGGAGGATGTGCACAGGTTACATGCAAATATTTCACCATTTTATATCAGGGACTTGAGCATCTATGGATTTTATTATCTGTGGGCGTCCTGGAACCAATCCTCCATGGATACTGATGGACAACTATATAAGTACATCCTATGAAATATTTGGGATGTGCTTATGGGGACTTGAGCATCTACGGATTTTATTATCTGTGGGCGTCCTGGAACCAATCTTCCATGGATACTGATGGACAACTATATAAGTACATCCTATGAAATATTTGGGATGTGCTTATGCTAAAAATTATTTGTTCAACTAGAATTCATATTTAACTAGACATTTGTATTTTTATTTGCTAAACCTGGCAACTCCAATCATAAACACTTTGACTGCTGAGTCTTTGTCTTGTTTATATTCAGAACCACAGAGTATGGTTTCAACTCACAGTCATTGCTCAATAAATGATAAAGTCAAATGTAATATGTGGCTAAATTATTGTAGGATGAAGGACTATTACTTTTGCATACAATAACTGCTTTTAAATGATCTGCATTAGTATCACACTAATGTGTTGTCAGTGAATTTTTATTCATTCATTCAGTAAGAAAGAACTTTGTGCTAAGTAGAAATTTTAGTATTAAAAAATAAAAATTGGAGGGAACATTTGAAAAATAGTTAAGTACCTTAAAATATCTCTTTGAGTTGTTAAGAAACATGATATGGTTAAGAAAATTCTCTTGCAAAGTGATTATGGATCCCTTACAGAGAACGTCTAAGTTTTAAAGATGCATTAGGTGTTGAATCAACACATAAGTTATAAAAAGATGATGCCAGTACTATTCATTGTTTAGAATAATGAGTTTATTCCCATACTTGGGCTTGAAAAGGAAAGAAAAAGTATTGTACAGGTACTACCCTGTTTGAATAAATATATTTTGTATACTTAATCTGAATATAGGTTACTTCAAAAAGTGGTTGAAAAGTGAAATTAAAAGATAATATAAATCTTTCCATAAATGTTTTGAAGACCCCTCATAAAAATCTGAATAATTTAAACCAAACCTAGGGTATTTCTCCACAAATTCTTAAACTTTTAATTTACTGATCTAGAATAGATAGAGCAAACATTCATAACTTCCCCCTGACAACATGTAAACACTTTGCAGTTTCTAAAACCTCCCTCTGACACTCGGAAGTCATCAACTGGATTATCCTATGACCAAATTCCATTACACTCAGCATGACATGATAGTAGTATGTATAGAGATGAGATTATACTGATACAGCCAATTTGAAAGAATAGCTGTCTAAAGCGGGGGATACACACACACACACACACACACACACGCACATATGTACATACACACTAAAAATCTCAAGTGATCCAAAGTTGCAAACAATTTGAATCTCATTAGCCACAAAGAAATACAGTTTATAACAATAAAATACAATTCTTTACCTACGAGCTAAAATAAAAAACAATGATGCTACTTAATATTGGCAGCACTTCATAGACTGTTGGTGGAGTGAAAACTGTTACATTTTCTAGAAAGTATCTTGGCTATGGTTATGTATATACATA
>NW_007726437.1:687240-688881 GCF_000696425.1 Galeopterus variegatus
GTTGCGATCCCGTTGCCAGTCCCGGTCCGGTACGGGCGCGACACTGAGGGTTGCAATCCGTTGCCAGACACGAAAAAAGACAAAAAGGAAAAAAACAAACAAACAAACAAAAAAAAACAATGATGCTACTTAATATTGGCAGCACTTCATAGACTGTTGGTGGAGTGAAAACTGTTACATTTTCTAGAAAGTATCTTGGCTATGGTTATGTATATACATATATTTATGTGCCTGTGTTTAAATGTATAACAGATCTTACCTAGTAAGAGCACTTTTATCAATTCTCCCCAAGGAAATATACAGGAACTCATACAAAGACATATATACAGATGATCCCGTTACGTTTTGAGGCAGGAGGGGATGTTCACAGTTCTTGGTGGCAAAGCTCAGCTGAAGTGACCTGAAGAACTCCCCTTGCTGGCCTGCTTTTGATCTTGGTGGACAGGCACTATTGGCCCAGGATTTGCTTTTTCACATGGGACCATTTACCTCTTGGCCCTGCTGTTGCCTCTTCTTCAGTCCTCTCTCTTCTCCCACCCTAATCTCCACCCCTCTTGTGCGGAAAGATCATAGTATTTTGTGGGGGAGGCCTGCCCTGTGTCTATTCCTGTGGCCTGGGAAGACAGATCCCTTTCCTCCACCCTTTTCCAGATAATCATCAAGACAGATTAAAGGCTGAAATATTAGGAACTTCACATTCATCTAAACTGATCCCTGCAGTGAATTCAGAGAAAGCACAGTGGGCCTGTAGACAGAGTGAACATTTGGAAAGGTTTTCCCAGTGATCAGGACTGCCAGAAAAAGATGCAACGCAGTGCTTCTGATTATTCTTTCCCTCTAGTTCCTTGGTCTGAAGGGCCTATAATTAAATATTTTTCATAATTATATTTTGTTCTCTGAGAATGAGGTCCACTCCCCACCTTTGCCAACCATATCATATGTGCTTTATCTAACATGAAGACATTCAAATTTGAAACGTATTTTCAAAAAAATGGTTAAAGTGACTGATCTTCCAATTCAAACAAAACATGGGTCTGCAAATCCTAAATTGAATGTTTTTTTCTCCATGGCCTGCTGTTTTAAAAACTAAATCTTCAGAATTGTATTCTGCAATTTTGTAGACCTTTTGACATTCCAATCACGTTTAGTATTCTTCCAATTTATTTAATTAATGCTTTCTACTTTATTACAATAGAATAATATATTTCCACATTATTCCTTATGATCATTAAAAATTTAAAATATCAGTTGTCTGGTTCTTTGCTATTCAAAATGAATCCAGATGTTGTTCACCTTTTGAGAGGGTGCCAGGATTTTTTTTTTCTTTTTTTTTTTTTCTATCATAGATTTAACTTTGGAGAATACATTTGGAACCATTCTGTAGGGATTATTGGTCACAGATGGCTGAGTGATAATAAATCCTCAGGTTGAGATGGAGTCATTCAGGATTGTAGCACTTGAACTGATTTTAATAATTTAAAATATTCTACCCTGCATCATCCACATAAGCAAAAGGTATCACTTGTTTATAAGTTTTTCTGTTTTTAAAAAAGATATGTAATTAGCTTATGGCACCTTAGTTTTATTCCTACTCTTAACTCTATACTCTGGCATCTCTTCCAGAAATTTGCTACTTTCCTC
>NW_007726437.1:690375-690911 GCF_000696425.1 Galeopterus variegatus
CTCTTTCTTTAAAGAACTCTCTTTCTTTAGTTGTCTGCTTGGGCTCTCCATTGGCCAGCCCATGAGCAAACAGGAGGGCAGAAGAACTTGTTGCTGTTCTTACAATTTACCTCCCAAGACAAAACACAGGATCAAGGATGGAGAGTGAATTTTTATTACAATGAAGGTACTTATGCTGTGGAATATCTACAGTGCTGAACAAGTCATAAAATCAGCAAACAAATGCCTATGGTAGCAGGGCTTGCCTTCTATTTGTTTTTATCAAGTACAATTAAAGCAATTCCAGTATTCAGGAACTACACGATATAACAAGATATTATGAGCCTGTGAAAGCCTTCTGCTGTAAAATATTAGCCTGAATGTGGGTGAATTGTGAACCAGAGATTGCATTGCCTTTGACCTCAGACCTGCCTTCATATAGAGTTCAAGACCACATTTTCACTAATGGGATATTTCATCCCATAAGGGAATGTATTTCTCAATGCACTAAAGCACTTTCCTCTGGCATCAGTCATTTTAATAATGTGGAACAATTT